>NC_134540.1:12810000-13055000 GCF_050624435.1 Tenrec ecaudatus
TCCAACAGGTAGATGGGTCATGGTTGCACATGGGTGCATGGGCCAGTAATCACACCCAGGTTCCCCAAGCGCAGTGAGAATTCTAACACTGAACTATCAGTGTCCCTTTTTAGTTATGCATAAACCTGTTTTTAAAATGTCTTTCCCCTTTTTTGTGAATGGCCATAGAGGAAAGAAAAGGCAACACACACTGCGTTTTCTTGACAATACTGTCTAATTTTAGGCTCAGGCACCAGAACAAATAGTGACATTATATGAAGATGAACAGTATCCAGTGCATATGTCATTAGTAGCAATGGGGCTTGCAGAGAGAGATGACTGATGTAAGTATTTTAAAATTCTCTTCTCCCTAATAATCAGCATGACTTAAGACTTTCATAGCAAAGATTAATGTTAAATTGCTCATAAAGCACCACAGATTCCAGAAGAATCTTTTTTCAGCTTTCTTCTCCTTAGAACTTTCTCACCTACTGAGCACCAGCACCAAAGACGGGCTGGGCTGTCTTGGTTCCAGTGAGGTACAGGAGAGCAGGCATAGTAAATAATGTAAACTCATAACTACCTCCAAGACATACCATGCTACTGAAACCACCAATGGCCTGGTAACAAATTAAAGTAGTTGGGTTCTCAGTTAACTCTGTCTTATACCCACACATCAGTGTGATGAGTGCTTTAACAACTAGGTTTAAACATTAAGCAAAGGTTTAAAGTAGTAACATGTATTTTATTTTTCAGGTATATTGTATACAGGACAGCATCTGTAGGGAGCTCAGAAGATAGTTTCGCTTGGATCTTTTCGGCCTGTTTTTCTTGAGTTGTTCTGCAGTAGTGTTTTGTTTGCTTTTTCTACATGTTGAACTATTAGGAGTTATTTGGAAACCATCTGAAAACAGTTAATAAATATTTGTTTTCAAATACTTGCTTTAGAATATTTTCTCATTTTATTTCACTATAATCTGAAGCTGAAGTATTTTGATGTTGTGGTGGTTGTCATCGAATTGGTTCAGACTCACAGCGACCCTATGTGCAACAGAAGGAAACACCACCCAGTCCTGTCCCAGCCTCGCAGTTAAGTTTTGAGCCCATTATTGTAGCCCCTGTGTCAATCCATCTGATCAAGAGCTTTCCTTTTTTTTCTGCCCCTCCCTTTACCAAGCATGATGTCCCTCTCCAAGGACAGGTCTTTCCTGATAACTTGTCCAAGACACAAGGAGCATTTTAGCTGTACTTCCAAGACAGATTTGTTTCTTCTGGCAGTCTATGGGACTTTTCAATATTCTTCACCAACACCATAGTCAAATGCATTGATTTTTCTTTGGACAAGTACAACATGAGTCCACTGAGGTAAGCTTAAAAAACGGGGCATAGGAGAAAAGCTACTACTATATACATACATCCCTGGGGTGTGGTCCAGGTACTACGGCAGGGGCCAAACCCAATCCAGGGATACATATGGCAGCCAACTAAATAGGAGGGGTTTCAGAAAGAGGAAAAAAATGATGGGTAGGCGGGGAGCAGGGCACTAACCCACCCAAGGGGAGGAGGGTATTTATAATCTTCACAGGATAGGGAGAGAGAGACCCGATGTGCCAAGACGTGAATACAACATACAGGCATGTACCAGGGAACCAGTAGAGAGGTCTGCAGGGCCAGCCCCAATCCCAACTATGCAGGACCCCCCCCCCCCCCGAAGAATGTACTTCAGAGGATAGCACTGAAGTTACAGCTTGGGGAGAGGGGTACGTCTGATTAGAGCACACAGGAACAGAGGAAAGGGAACAGGTCCTGTCCCACCAAGCCTGAGGACGATATTCCTGCTCAGAGCAGACAATACAGAGAGGACCATAGGGCTGGCCCCACCATGAGACCATCCCTCACTGAATCATAGTGCTATGGGGGACAACAGTGTGGAAATCGTGCCCAATCCAACTCTTCACACTGGGCAAAACACTAAGGGTGTGCAACAGCAGCAAGGGGAGCAAGGCAATGAAATCCCCGGGAAAGACCAAAAATACTTTGGGGACAGTGTGGCACCCCATCAGACTCGACTGAAACACATTACTATAGGTCAAAAAACAAACCAGGAATTATTTATAGGTTTTTCCTTTTTTTGTTACTGGCTTTCTTTTTGTTTTGTTGGTTTGGCTTTGCCTGTTTTTTTGCACTTGTTGATGTCTCTGCATGTCTGTCTGTATAAGATAGGTGGGATAAACAATTCGGAGATGAAAACTATGGGACCATTGGTTCGGGGTGGGGGTGGACATGGGAGAGTGGGAGGTGGGAGAAAGGAAGGGGGGCGGTCAACCAGACTAGGCACAAGTGAACTAAAATCAATGGAGAGAAGGGTGTAGGATCCCTAATGGGGTTTAATCAAGGGTAATATAACAAGGAATTACTAAACCCAAATGAAGGCTGAACACGAGAGTGGGACGGGAGGAAAGTGGAAAGAAACAGAGGAATGAACTAGGAGGCAAAGAACATTGGTGGAGGTCTGGATACAGGCATGTGCGTATGTAAATACATAACAAGAGGGAAATCGATCTATGTACTTAGAGCTACATGTTAAGAATTAAGATAGCAGCTGGACATTAGGCCTTGACTCGTATTCCCTCAACACAAGAACACTGTTCTAATAATCCAGCATGCTGTGATGCTCACCTTCCTGACACGATCGCTGAGCACAAAATGGGTGCGTGGGCAGGTATGGTGAAGAAGGTTGATGGTACCCAGCTGTCAAAGGATGTGGCTTCTGGGGTCTTTAAGGCTTGAGGATAGACAAGCAGCCATCTGGCTAAGAGGCAGCAGTGATAACCCTGTTTCACATCCTCTTCTGAATCCAGCCCAAACCTCTGGCAGCTCCCTGGCAATGTACTGCTGCAACCATTATTGGATGATAAATCAGCAAAACTTTACTTGCATATGATAGCAATTTTGTTCTCTTGAGTATTCTGTTGGGTCACCTTTTTTTGGGGGGGGGGTTAATTTTAATTTTAACAATTTATTAGGGGCTCATACAATTCTTATCACAGTTCATACATATACATACATCAATTGTATAAAGCACATCTGTACGGTCTTTGCCCTAATCATTTTTTTCTCCTCTTTTCTTTTTTTACATTTTATTAGGGACCCATACAACTCTTATCACCATCCATACATATACATATATCAATTGTATAAAGCACATCCATACATTCCCTGCCCCTTGGGTCACCTTCTTTGGAATGGGTACAAATATGAATCTCTTCCAGGAAATTAATCAATTAGTCACTGCTGATGTTAGCTGGATCTTAGCTCAAAGCAGAGAATACCAGAAACGTTTTCTTGTTTCATAGCAATGCAAAGGCATTTGATTCTATGGATCATAACCAAACCATGGATAGCTTGCCACAAATGGGAATTCCAGAACACAATTATGGCGTAGACCAGTAAGTGCTTCCAGTGTTCCACCAGCTTGTGGACACATTTCAAGTGGCATTTTATCAGTTCTTGAAGCCTTGTTTTGGGCTAATGCTTTCAATACAGCTTGGATTTCTTGCTTCGGTACCATCATTTCTTGCTCATATGCTATCTTTTGCAATGGTGGAATGTTGAGTAGTTCTTTTGGGTACAGGAACCCTGTGGAGTCTTTTTTTTTTTTTTTTGAAGCCTTCTGCATCGGTTAATATTTTGCACACAAAATCTTACAATATTGAAACTTGCTATTTGAGTTTTTTGTTTCAGATATGTTGAGCATGTTTTTTGTTTTTCTAACTATTAAATGTTTGCACATTTAATTATATTTTACTGTTTTCTTGAGCTGTCATTTTTTGTTCAGCTCTTTGACTCTAGCATTTCTTCTGTTTGCCTTAGCTACACTGTGATCAGAGCAAGTTTGAGTCACTTCTGACATCACTTGATCTTTATTTTTCCCTTTCCTGTCTTCTTAATGAGGGTCTGATCTCCCACAGCTTATCAGATGTTCTCAAAAAGAAAGTGGAATATTCTCAAGGTCATATTTTGGCACTTACGGACTTGCTTTAATTTTCTTCAACTTGAATGTACCTATAAGCATTGATGGTCTATACCAGTCATCCCGTGACCTAATTTTAGCTGCTGATACTGAGCTTCTGAGCTTCCCACAAATGCAGTCATTTCATTTCTGTGTATTACATCTAGAAAACTGTTTGTGTTGGGAAAAAAAGGGGGGGCGGGCTTTGCTATAAACAAGTCATAAGTCTTGCAAAATTCTATCATGAGATCTCAATTCTATCAACCCCACCATATTTTCCAAATACTGTTCCTTCCTTTTTGTTCCAACTTTGCATTCCAGTCGCTAATTATCAATGAATCTTGATTGCATGTTTGATCAGTTTCCAACTTAAGACACTGGTAAAATTCTTTGATTTCTTTATCCCTAGCTTTAGTGGTTAGTGCATAAATCTGAATAGTATTTGTATTGATTGCATTTTTATTCTATCACAGACAACATTGTACTTCAAGATAGATCTTGAAATGCCATTTTGATGAATACTACACCATTCCTCTTGATTGTTTCATCCCCAGTATAGTAAATCATGATTTTCTGATTCAAAATAGCAATACCAGTCCATTTCGGCTTAGTCTGGAAATGGTTAAAATCTATCCACTTTGGGTGATCCTGTTGGTATTTATTTAAGATACCACAGACACCTTTCAGCATCACAGCAACATACAAGCCACCACAATATAACAGCTTCACAGACAAGTGGCAGGAAGGATTGTAGGCCCATGAAAAATGACGATTCATCTTAGTGCAATGTACATCCAGTTTAAGGAACATGGGCACCATCACGAAAGGTCCCGTTAGCACTCTACGCCATCACATTCACCACCCTTGTTGTAGAGGTGACTGACCACTACTGTTTATCTGGCAATTATTATTCTCATATGGGTCTTTGTAGTTTTACTGTATGTGAATGCATTCATATGTATAGTGTTTTAATGTATACTGTATCAGTTATTTTTTATTCAATTTATGTATGTTTACTCATGATGGTAATGTGTAGCTGTTTCACCACTATGTTTCTCTGTGTGCACACAGAATAATCAATTTTGTTGTGAGATTATTTGGGATGTACTAGTTTTTATTGGAATTAATTCTGTAGGACTCCTAGTGAGCTTGTGAGAGCATGTCTAGTGTAAACACATCAGATTTGCTCTCCAAAGGCAGTTTTACCAGTTTACACTACGAACAACAGTATTAGGTTTCTGGCAACTTGGTGTTGCTAGACTATTACTGTCAGTATATGCAATTAGCATAAAAGGTATCTCACAGTTCAAAATATGCATTCACTGATTCAGTAGTTAGTGTGGTCAGGTAGTTTTCCAATGATCACTTGTTCATATCATTTGCCTGTTTTTCTGTTGAGTTTTTGTAGGTTTTTGTTAGGAATTTAGTTGTTTGTGATGATTTATAAAACTGGCAGCCATATTCCTGTTGCACATACCTTCTTTTAGTCTGGGTTTGTACTGTTTTATGTGGTATCTTTTAATGAAAGTTGAGGCTGTCTGCTCCCATAAAGATTTATAGCCTTGAAAATCCTATATAGGGTCAGTATAAAAACAACAAACCAAACCAAATTCACTGGCATCAAGTCACTTCTGACACAGGGCACCACAGGACAGGATAGAACTAACTACCCCTTTGGGCTTCCAAGGCTGTTAACTGCTTACAGGAAGAGAAAGCCACAGCTCCATCAGTATCTCCTGACACAATGGCAGCAATGGGTTCTGATGAATAGACTTACCAGTCTTTCCCTTAAGGACTGTGCTTTTAGTATTTTGGTAATCTTTCCCTATTCTAAAGTAATTGAACACTCATTTTAATCTAAATTTTTTAAAGTTTTGCCTTCCTTCTTTTCTTAAGTCATCTAGGATTTATATGCTTAACTTTTTCTTTTAACTAAACATTATTATCACTTGTTATACAGTACTAAATGAGTAGGCAAGCTATCTAGATCAGACGGTATTATATAAATTCACATGTACGTGGATTGCCATTCCCATCAAGGACATCTGACTCCCATTAACTTACAAATCTGATAAGTTAAAGCATTACTGTGGTTGTGGTAGAACCACTGGCTATTTTTTATGCACCCTTCACTCTGAAGTGTCCCATAAATAATAGTCACCCTAGTTACTGCTTCCTCCTGACTGTAAGATTTGCTGTACTCAAAGAATGAACTTTTACCTACTGTTCCTTGACTCATTTGTATTCATTGTCTATTAAAGAACCTCTGTAGTACATCATGTGCTTTAACTTGAGTACGCACGAAATACAGTGATGTTTTGGCTAGGAGAGATGCACTTGCTCTTTGTAAACTTTCTCTGCAAGTCCACGTCCTGATGTGCCTGTGGAGTATAGCATCTCATCCTTCTGGGTTCTTATAGTGAAAACAGTCCTTGTGCTTGTCAAAAAAAAGGAAGACACAAAAAACTTCAAATCCAAACCTCTTTTTTCATTTGCATCCAGATACACATATACCGAGCACACATAAATAATAGAACCCACAGGAAGTAAACATTTTTAACAAGAAAATCAAGTTAGTGTTATTCCATGATTAACCAAGGATCATGACAATTTTGTGTCCATTAGAACATTACCATCTTTGTCTTTAACTCTTACTCGACCAGATGTATATTTCGTTTCTTGATGACCATTTGCATATACAGTTTTAACAGTGCCGTCTGGATACTCTCGTCTCTTAAATTGGGTGGTATGTAGCTCTCTTTGGCCATTATTAAATTCTATGATTTTGTTGCCATCACTGATTAAAATAAAATTTAGTTTCTTAAGAAATATGTTTTATACAACAGGTGAATTTAAATTTAAAATATACAATGATTTAAAAACAGCGTTTTGAGTCTGATAATTATTTCTTACTCTAGAGTCACCATTTGTTATTTTTTCATGCATAAATACCTTCTTTGCATATTCTTTCCGCAATGCTTTGCTTAGACTAATAGTTGTAATTCTAACATTAGTTACTTACATGCCCATGAAAGCTCATTTTCATAAATTTACTTTTACCTTTTCACCATAAAAAGTTTGTTGAATTTTTACTTTCTGTCTGTTCTTTTGCTTCCTCTTTTGAAGAGGAGAAGCGCTGGTGGCATGGTGGGCTTCCATATACACGGGGCTACTAACAGCCCGCCAGCTGTTCAAAGCCACCAGCCACTCCATGGGAGAAAGATGAGGCTTTCCACTCCTACATGGAATTACAGTCATGGATACCTACAGGGACAGTTCTACCATCCTGTGGGGTCACTACTGAGCTGGAATCGACTTGAAGACAGTAAGTTTGGAGGTTTTAAAAAAGGTGCCGAGCGCAGACTGAAGCTAAAGACTATTTGGCTGCTTGCTCTTTCATGAGTGGGAAAGAGAGCCATATTCCTAAGAGGGTTTGATCTGGTTTTAACTGTTTTCAAGCAGGTAGGACTAGGAAAGATTGTGAAAAATGGCTAATTATACCTAGCTGACTGCTTGATGTGCCTGTTTTGACCTGAACTCCTAAACAGAGGTATAATGTGCAGTTATAAATACAAGACTAGGCCTGGGTTTGGTATGCCCACTTTTGAATGTGTAAGGACAGGTAGTAGGAGTGAGGGATGTGTTTTTTCTACTCTGTTATTTCTCACACAAGTGTTAGATACAAAAGCCACTCTGAGATCCATGGTTTTAAATAGTAAAGCACCTAACTCAGCAGTACTGGCAGCACCTAGGAAACAAAGCTGGAGACTGCAGGGACTAGTAATTGCTCATATGCAAGTTCAGGCTGAAGAAAATGAAAGCGAAGTCTAAGAGAGCCAAAGTAGGCCTTGAGTACCTCCCACCTGAACTTGGAAAGACCACTTCAGGAGATTTGATACAGTGAACACTAATGACTAATAAAAGAATTGGATCATAGAAACTACATGGGTGAAGTATTAGGCTGGGGCAAGGAGATAAGGAATTTAAAGCCATAGGCAAGAGAAGAGAGACCCAGGCAAACACAGTCACCACTGTTGGGCCCATCTTTTTCACAGCCTTCTTGTTCTGCACATTCTGTTTTCAGATAGCTCTAATTATTTATACACAAACACTTGTCCTTTCACAGAATTCCTGATAGAGTTACTTTCAATGTATTGGTTAAAGATATAGCTATCTAAGGGAAAATAATTATCGAGAATGTAAGTCTCAGGAACTTTTCACTTGTCCTGAAAGTGTCAGGGTTAGTTTATTTGTCACTGAAATGTGGAATGTCTTATATATGTTCTATTTTTTAAAACCCATTTGGCAAGAAAAGCTGAATCAGGAAGCTAAATTTAACAAAGTATCTTACCTTTGTACTCTGACAATTGTACCATCTGGAAAAATACTTTCTTCTTGTCCATCAGCAAATAAGTTTTTAATAGTCTGATCAGGAAATGTGATTTCTTTTCTTCCATCTGGGAAATGTTTTTCTGTGTTAGAAAAAATAAAAGTAAAAATAAATAAACAAAAGTATAATTATTTTTTTAAAGAAAAGAAGAATTTTATAAACTAAGAGAAATCAAGTTTTTACCTATTTGTCCACTTGAGAAATGTAGAACTTCTAGTCCTTCTGGATAAGTGGTGTGAGTGGTCTGGGCAGCAGCGTAGTAATAGATCTAGAAAAACACAAAGAGCCAACATAGCTTCTTCTCGCCTTTTAAGGTGACACTGGTAAGCATCCCTGTGTATACGTACCACTCTCTCGTCTGGCATGACCTGCTTCACATCACCATTAAAGAAAGTGACGGTGAGCGTCTTCCCATCAGCACTCACTTCTTTTCGAGTGCCATTTGGAAACAGTATGACATGGCTCCCATCCTTAAAAACCTTTTCTACCTGAAAAACAGAAACCTCGATCATCAGTGTACACGAATTCCTCCTGAAACCACAAGACAAAAATAGCTCCAATTCTCTTAATTGCCGATTATGAAATTTCTCATAGCAAAAAAGTTGAAACTCTCTCAAAAAGCAAAGAATAGTATAATAAATTCCCAACTATCAGCCTGTAGTACTAACACATTACCATATATTGCCAGTTATTGCCCCCAAACTCAGTTTTTGCCAGTTTTTAAAGGCAAATTACAGACATCACTTTAATTGGTAAATAGTTCAAAACTGAAATACTTGTACAATGGAGGGATTTTAAACATAACCAAAAGCATAATCATAATTTAAACTCTTAATTCCTGGGCCACATAATGATCCCCAGGTTGATTTCCCCAAAATGGCTTTTCACAGTTGATTTATTTGAATCACAATCAAAACAAGGCCCAGACAAAACGCTTGGTTGATAAGTCTCTCAAATTTTAATCTCTAATAGTTTCTCCTGCCCCCCCGCCCCACCCCCTCCTTTTAAAATACTAAGGACCTGGGTCATGAACCTGTAGAATGTTCACATTCTGGATCTGGTCGACTGCTTCCCAGGAAGTGGTGCCATTAACATGTTCTGATAACCTCATATTTCCAAAAAAAACTAGATTTAAGGGCTTGATTAAATTCAAGTTGAGTTCTTTTGACAGTACTTTGTAGTTGCTACTGTATGCTGCTTATTGCAGCATTCTTGGAGGAATAGTTTGTGGTGGTTCTATTGGTAATGGGCTTGGGTCTAGTCAAGTTTAAGTAATCTATCAGAAAGTCCTTATTACCCATTCCTCTAATGATCATAGTAAGCAATGATGACTGTTCCTAGACCCTTTATTTCATTAGAGGTTACAAACCAGTGATTTTCTATTCCTTATCTATTTGTTAGCTGGAATTTTTCTAAAACAGAAAAAGAAGAGTCAAAAGCAGGCGCTTCCTGTACAAACTCTACTTGTAACTTCACAGTTTGTAATGGAAGAGCCTAACTGCTTCCTTTTGACTACTCTTGTTCCACCTGTGAACTTTGGCTTTATCATTTCCTTTAATGAATCAAATTAAGGTATTTGAAAAAGTTAATTTTCCATGAATATTAGGGGGTAAAAATTCCTTCATCACCTCCCATTTAACAAATCCCACGTTATGTTCTTGCCTCCTGCTCCTCCTCTTCTGCTAGCCAGGCAGTCTTCCCATTCAAGGACATTTCTAAGAATAAGAACAAAACTGTACAGCCTGCATATGGAAAGAGAGACATCTGACCCAGGACGAATATAAAAAGTCTTCATGAAATTCAGAGTTTAGAATAAACTGAGACTTTAAGTGCCAAGGAGTCCTAAAGGCATCTTAGCTATGTATGGAGTAAATCCAAAGAGTTAAAGAATTGTAATCTTCCTTCTGATTCATCTCAATTTACAACGGGAACTAAGTGGATGTTGTGCACTATGCATTTTTAGGAGTCCAAAGGTTCGAACTAGGTTACACACAAAGTTCTTAATCATAATCAACATTCTTAACCATTTTAGGATTGGAATATTTAAACTTAATTTTATCCATGCTTTTTATTTTTTTTGCAGCATCCACTTTTATTTTTTAAAAAATGTTTTTAACCTTTCCATCAGGATAACTGATTTCTCCCTGAATTTTCTCTTTTTCATCCTCTTCTTTATATCCAGGATCTGGGAATTTCATGGGTTCAAATGGCTCCCTGGTTGAAGTAGCCTATAAAGAAAGAATCCCTCAGGACAAGCCAAACTCTCATATCGTAGTGTTATAGAACTAGTGCTTTGTGTTAAATATACATGCTTCAGAAATTTAAGATAATCAAGGTCATACCTGATAAAAGTTCTTTTCATTTTTTAAAAATAAATCTAATTTACCTTATCATTTAGAAATATTTTAAAAAGATTTACTTGTCCCATGTCGAAATTGCCTAAATCACAAGGAAGTATTGACTTTGGTCTTTGAGATGGATTGCCTGTTGGAATATAATTTTCAGAGTTAGATTTAATTGAAAAATTTACTAGTTTGACCAAATTTTTATTTTGTGAATTACTTCGTTTTACCCATTATTTAAAGAAGTCAAAATTTTTCTTTGTCAATTTGTAGGGGTTCTTCATTATTTAAATCCAAATTAGTTGGGTTTCTATATATCAGCACTGAGTATTCTGAAAAGGAAACCAAGAACTCCCAATTTATTTATGTTACCACCTCAGGTCAGTAAGAAAGAAAAGCAACACCTAGGAATAAATTTAACCAAGGAAGTGAAATACTTGTACAATGATAGGTACATAGACTAGAGAACCTAGACATAAATCCATTCACCTACAGAAAACTGGTCTTTGAAAAAAAATTTTATATAGATATATATATATGTAAAATGGGAAAGTCTCTTCAACGAATGATGCTGGCAAAATTGGATTTTCATCTATGAAAGGATGAAATGGGAGCCATATCTCACCCATGTACAAAACACAAACTCAAGATGGATCAGAGACCTAAATATCTATCTCAGAACTATCCATCAATGAAAAAATAAATAAGGACCCCCTACTACAGGATATAGACACGCTATCAAGTATATGACCAAGGAAATACAGTAGATGACAAAAAATATGATGAGGACCCAAGACACCATGTGCAGCAAAAGACTTCATTAAAAGAGCTGAAAAAGAACCCACGGAGTGGTAAAAAAAAAAATCTTTGAAACAACACAATGGACAAAGGGCAGATCTCTAAGTAGTGTAGAAACTGCGACATGTCACTAAGAAACAAACAGCCCAATTAAAAAGTGGGCAAAGAACATGAACAGACAGTGCACCAAAAATAGCATCCAAATGGCTGCAACATGACCTAGCCATCTGAGATCCAATTCAAAGCAATGATGAGATACCACCTTATACCAACAATGACAGCCAAGTTCAAAGGACTGGAAAACAGATGCCTGGACAGAGTATGAAGAAACTGGAACCCTTACACACTGCTGTTGGGTCTGTAAATATGTACAACATTGTGGAAAGCAAAATGGCACTACCTAAACCAACTGGCAGTAGAAATCTCACGCAATCCAGCAATACTTCTGCTGCTTCTATACCCTAAAGAAGTAAGAGCCATACCAAGAACAGACAGATGCACACCATGTTTACTGTGGCACTGTTCAAAATAGCAAGAAGCTGGAAACAGCCCAAATATCCAGCCGTAGAAAAATGGTTAAAGATGTTTCGGAACTTAGACACAGTGGAATACTACACTGACAACACTAATAAACCCAGAAAGTACCCATGACATGGATGGACCTGGAGATTATTAGGCTGAGGAAGTTAGTCAATCACAAAAGAAATAAGTAAACCTGCTCTGAGACCACTACTATAAAGATAAAAACCAAGACATACAAAGGGAACAAGCGTTAGTGGCTGCCAAGGAGGGAAGATGGAACATCGGGCTAGAGGGTTGTCAGGCGTTAACTCTGGTGCCTGGAACGATGGAGGGCCATGAAGGAAAGGAGAAACTACTAGGAGGAGGTGAGGTAGACCACTGGGGGACGAGAGTGATGAGTGGTTTGAACTGTTGATTACAGAGCTGATGGCCTGAAAGATAACCCCCACCTAAAATTCACAATTAAAAAAATCTTTAAAAAATAAAATGGAATGCATAAAGATCAATATCCCATGTATTAGTGAGTTCTAAATGAAAAAGCGGTAACCATTTTGAATCAATTAAGTACTGTATATACTCGAGTATAAGCTGAGTTTTTCAGCACATTTTTATGCCGTTTTTGGGGCAAAATTAGGTGCTATGGCTGATATTCGGGTTGGCTTATACTCGAGTATATATGGTACTTTTCTGTGCCAAGAATGACAAATTGTACCAAATTCATCTTCAAAATGAACATTTCAAGATCTTGAGGTACAATGCTGACCATTGTTATAAAAGCCAAAAAGAATCAGGAAAAGGTTTTCATACCAAAAGAAACCAGGGATAAGAAGGGAAAGGGAAGGGGTAGCAACTGGCTAGAGCTATGGTTCTCAACCTGTGGGTCATGACCCCTTTCACAGAGGTTGCCATTGGAAAATATATTTACGATGGTCTTAGGAACCAAGACACAAGTCCTCTATCTGTCTCCAGGCGAGTCCGCCCTCATGCAGATATGCTGATCTGGTGAGAAAGAAGCTATCTCAACCTTCGCACTGCCGCTGGTGTTTTATGCATACTGTCGCAAAATGTAGCAATGTAGTTTACTGTTGTTATATTACAACTATTACCCATGCTACACCATGCTTCAAGACAAAATTTCATTTAGTTGTCATTAGAAAGAAATACTTCACAATATATAATGTTGAATTTGTAACAAAGAAAATATATCCTGCGTATCAGATATTTACATTACAATTCATAACAGTAGCAAATTACAGTTATGAAGTAGCAATGAAAATAGTGTTATGGTTGGGGGTCACCACAACATGAGGAACTGTATGAAAGGGTGGCCGCATTAAGAAGGTTGAGAACCACTGGGCTAGAGAGTAGACAAAGTGTTAACTTGGGCAGAGGAGAAGGTAATAGACTAAGGTGACCAGATTTTTACATTGGTAAAATGGGACACCATTGACGGGGGTGGGGGGGGGGGGTTCTTGATGAAAAATTTGGTCTATATGGAGCAACAAAAATTTTCATAGAATTCAAAAATAGTAATATTTTTTGAATTTCAACATAAGTACACTTTACAAATATACAATAAAATTATAGTATTTTATTCTTTGGCATATTTCTCATTTGAATTTTTTTAGTAGATTGCTGTCATTTAAAAGGTCATGAAACTTTTCACAAGAATTTGTTAAATTATATTTCACACATAAAATGGCTTTCAAAGTCTCAACACTTAATTGTGATTTTTTTTCTGATGTCCACACTTTATTTACCGTAGAAAAAACACGTTCAGTCGCAGCATTAGTTCCTGGTAAGGACAGCACGTATTCCACAATTTTTAGTGCATTTGTATAGAACATGGTTTGTTTCAAAATGATGAAATATTTCTAACCATTTGTTCTCTATTGTGATTTCTGCTGATGCCGAAGATTCAACCTTTTCCTTATCAATATATTTTTAATAATGATATTTCATTAAAAAGATCACTTTCAGAAATATTACTATATGGGAAATTTTGAGTAATATGATCGAATGATTTTTGCACATCATTCTAATTTCTTGTTTTAATGTAAAACCCAATGAAAATGTTCAATATCATTGTAATGTACCATTCACTCTTCTAAATCTATGCAGTTACTATAGAACTTTTTAACGTGATTCATGATATCTGCACGATTTATTGCACCTTGTTCTTCTAGCTAGCTTATACTATTAAGAATAGTTAACGAAAATTATTTTCTAACCGCTCTTGACACTGAAATTTTAAATTATTAACTTCATTTGCTACTTCGATTACCGAAATTTTGTCACCTTCAATAAGTTTTTTTTTAGCATTATTTCAATAAGTTTTATAGCATTTTGAAAAAGAGCTGCTTGATTGTGTATAAACTCTAACCAAATTTTTTAAGATTTCTTTTTCAAAAAACTGTTCTAAAATTCTAGGGCATTTATCATGTGATAGAAAGGAGGATTTCAGAGGATCGTATACTTTCAAAATTCTTTAGACAGCTGGCAAAAGAGCTAACCATGTTTTACTGTATCCAAGTATTTTCTGATGTTCGACTTCCGCAGTTTCACAAAATTCTTTTAAGCAGATCAACGCGCACAGTGTATACATAGAAATAAGAATATATTTTGATATTTTCCACATCTACGGGCAACAAATCAACATTCCCTAGCTTGTCAGGCATTCTTTCCAAAAATCGGGACTTTTTAAAAATGTTGCGTGACGCGGGACAAATTGTTAAAAATCGGGATGTCTGGTCACCTTATAATAGACACAAGGGGGAGACAGGAGGAGAATAAAGTTGGCGGTGAGGGGGGGGGGGACAGGCAAAGGTGAGGGGAACAAGGCAAGTCATTGGGAGGCTTGATAAACTGTTTAAGCCAAAACTGATGACCTAATATGTAAATAAAAGTTCATAGAAGAAAATGGTTAACAAAGATTTCTTAACATTGTTAAAACATAAACCATAAAGGGAAAGATTGATAAAACGGAAGGCATGTGCAGAAAGAGCAAAAACTGAACATCTAAACCCAAATTTGGAGAAAATATAAGCAATGCTTTTAACCGATAAAGGACTCCTAGGCAGAATAAATAATTCACTTCAAGAAACAAACACATGCATTACAAAACGTCAAAGTTGTACTGGCTAGGTACAGAAAATTCACAGAAGACAAAACCTAAATAACACACCCCCTTCCCAGGAAGCAGGGAAAGAAAGGCCTATCCAAATACACCGACTCAGCATTTCGCAGCCACCCGATTGGCCAAACATGTCAAGTCTGACCCTATATCAAGTGTTGACAAATACCTCTTAATATGCTGATTTTAAAACTGGTCAAAGCCCTTTGCGGAACAATGGCAAAACCTTCCAAGCAAAGTTGTCAACATCCTGCTCAGAGGTTAGCGTGTTCTGCAAGACTTACTCCTCATTACTGTGAGGAACTAGACCCCTGAGTGTCTTGCAACAGGAAAACTTAACTAAAAAATATACTATGGAATCCACAGTTATGAAGATTAATAAATCAGATTTCACTTGGAATGATGTTGCTAAGTCTTTAAATGCTGAGAAAAAGATTGAAGGATGCATTTAGTATAAAACAATGGTGATTAATGGGCATAATAAGAATAAAAACAAGTACAGGGAATGCTAGGGTAGAAATTAACTGTGAGGAATAAGATACTCATGGGCTCCATATTTATGTTTTGACTTCTTAAACTGGGTATTAAGTTCTTTATATTCCTGATAAAAGTCATCAAAAAAAGATTATGGACCATCTCCTACCTGGTGTCGGCAAATAGTTTTTCTTGCATTTTTCTACCTGGGTTCCTGAAGAAACTTGACTTTTTTGAAAGCAAATTGCTGGGTTCTGTAATATGAGATCATTTAGAATCTAAGAGTTGGTCTACATATTAGTACAATGAATAAAACTAACAACTTAGTTAATGATCAATGTGTTTTAAGTTTCAACATGTATGCTGTTTTCAGTTGTCACTACAAAATACAGGTTCTTCCTATTAGGAAACCACTCATAGCCAAAACCAGCATAAAGTGAAGAAGCAATTACCAATAATCCATGTAGGAAAAGTTTTTGTTAAGTGTTAGGCTGTTAACCACAAAATTAGTGGTTCAAACTTCACAGCTGTTCCTTGGGAGAAAGTGTAAAGAGTTACAGTCTCAGAACCCCAAAGGGGCAGTTCCACTCT
This sequence comes from Tenrec ecaudatus, assembly GCF_050624435.1. Lineage (NCBI taxonomy): Eukaryota > Metazoa > Chordata > Mammalia > Afrosoricida > Tenrecidae > Tenrec > Tenrec ecaudatus. Next base: position 12,826,242 of record NC_134540.1, read on the forward strand.
GTCCTGCAGGGTCGCTAGGAGTCAGATTCAACTGGATGGCAATGGGTTTGGTTGCATTTAACTGAAAGTGGACCCTTAATGCAGCTCAGGAATCAGACTAAATTTCCCCATCTGTTTGCTTTTTCACTTCGTACACGATCACACACTTTCTCCCGTCTCCTCCAGCTCATTCTCAGTGAATGACTGTTTCCTACATCAATGAGAAAGATGAAACAACTGGGAAATTCTACAGGCTGCCACCATCCACCTAGTATACGCTCCACCTTCTAACAACCCTAAGCCAAAGCTGCTGCAGTGTCTCTGTCATATGACAGTAATGAGGCCACTCAGGTGAAACCAAGACATTTGTAATCCAGATACGTGAATGGATTGGGGGCTTGCACTTAATTCTAGCCCCAAGCTAAGAACAATTAGTTCTTATGACAAGGCCCTGCTTGATGCTCGCCCACATGAAGAGATCACTGAAGATAAGCATGCTACAGCAAAGTGTGGTGACGACAGCAGATGATGCCCAACTATCAAAAAGAATAGCATCTGGAGTCTTACAGGTTTGTCTTCCAACAAGTAGCTATTAAGTGAGGTGTCAAGTTAAGTCCACAAGGATGCACACCAGCCTGTGTGATCCAAGGATTTTATTAAAATCCAAATTCAATGGAAGAAATGCTATCAGAGTTGCAAAGGGTTATGGATGGCAGCGGAAGCCCACATCCCCTCTGACCACCATCAAGGGATGCGCAGCTTCCTATCAGAGCACTGTAAACTCGATGATGGCAAAGGCAGTTCAGTTACCATGTAATGTCTTATCGTTTGATCCCCTTTTGACCCATTTAAAGTTGTTTCATATAAGCACGGATTGAGCCTCCCGTAAATCCCCTCTGGCCATGGACCAGGTATGTGTAGTTTTGCAGGCATGCAGAGAGCAATGGAAAGTGGACTGTGGCAAAACCAGTTGTTCGGTTGAAATCTACCTCCCTTTGCCCATTTTAAAGAAGTTCTTATTTTTTATGTTTCCTGTTTTCTTTTCAATAGGTCATTCTCTGATTTTGTTGGTGTTGGGGTTGTGTTTGTTTGGTGCTTACTGGTTTTATTCATTATATGAAATTCATCATGGGTAGATGTATAGAGCTAGTAACTGGATTAATGGATTATTGGTAACGGAGCAGGGAGGTTGGGGGGAAAGGATGAGCTGGTAGCAGTGGGTTCAGGAAGGAAGAAAATGTTCTGAAACTGATTGTGGTGATGATTGTGCAACTCTTTATAACTATTGAACTACATAATGTGTGAATTATGTCAAAACTATTCAAATGAATTTTTAAAATAATAAAACCGCTCCCCGTGATCTAAATTTCAGGAAGGAAAAAAAAACAAACCAAAAAACCAGGCCTGCTGCCATCAAGATCCTGATACACTGCAGCGCTATACTACAGAGTAGAACTGTTCCCATATTCCAACGCTGTAACCTTTCCAGATGCACTTTCTCTTGCAGAGTGGCTGGTGGATTTGAACTCCCAACCAAGTACTTTAAGCACTGTGCCACTACAGCTCTTCTAACTTCTATTACTAGGGATGAATTGTCCATATGCCTCAGAAGGCTAATTCCTGTATTTATTCACTAGATTCCATCCTTACTGCTCAGAGGCATTGCTTTAACAATTCTCCTTGCTTTCTCCTCATTCAATCCTACTCACTTTCCCATCTGGAAAAACACACACAAAAAAAATGCTTCTCCTGCCAACCACTACTCCCCATTATCACATATTTACAATACTGTAAACCTACCTCAAAGAACTAATAGTTTCTATTTTCTCCTCCTCTCTTTGGTCAATACTAATCAGGCTTTCCTCTGCAACACCCCACTAGGCTAAAAACTGTGCTTTTAAGTCATTCTTGACTCCTCTCTTGCTGTCAAATCCATTTCATCCAATTCACGAGCCCCCCCCCCACTGCTCCTCTAACCCACGCTATTAGCATCTCTGCTCTCAATGACCACACTAGTCCCAGAGCTCATACTGACTGTATAAGCTTAAAACTATCCCCCTACATCTATATAACAGCTATAGGGTGAACTGACTAAATCAAAATGTATAGGGTACTCCTTTATTTTATTCAAAGCCCTCCAGTGGCTTTCCGTTTGACTTCTCACAATCATCTCTGACCTCCACTTCCTCTACCCTGTTAAAGCTCTAACCCCACTCTCCTCCTACCACTGGCCCCATTCACTCCGCCCCGCCTACACTAGCCTCCTTGCTATGCCTCAAACCCACCAGGTAGCCTACTGACATGGGGCCTTCGTGCCTGCTGCTCCACCTACAATCACACTCTTCAGCCAGGGGCCAGCATGGCTTCCGTACTCATTTCCTTCAGCTCATTATTCAAATAGCACTTTTTGAGGAAGGCCTTCCGTAGTCATCCTCTTTAAATTAGACCCCTTCCTGGCTTTTTCTCCATAGTAGTCTTTCTCCACTAGAACATAGGTTCCCTGAGGACAAGGAATTTTGTCTGTTTTTCTCAGTGGTATTATCTCCATGCCTAAAACCATGTCTGGCACATAATCATTGCTAACATAGAAGAATGGAAGACCAATTACTTGATTTTAAAAGGTCACCTGCATGTGACTTTCTACAAAAACCTACCTTGACCTATTTTAATTGAGATGAATTGCTTATTGTCATATCCACCTTCTATAAACATTACAAAACATATTTTAACAGATTATACTACCTGTATAGCAATGCTCCCACAGTTTTCACCTCGACCCGTGATGTGACGAACCCACTGAGCCTCTAAACTTACCACAGACTCATCTTTTCTCACAGGAGCCGTGCACGGGTCTGCCTTTAGGTTGCTTTCAATAGCTTCTGCCCTTTTCCACGCGTCTAGCCGAAATCTTTCCATCACTTTTATTTCCTCTCGAAGGTCCGTGTTCTCTTTGACTAGCATTTCTATCTGGCTCCTAAGGCGACTATGTGTGCTTGACCATTTTGCTTCTTTTCTTTTCAGATCTTCCTGTAAATCTGCTATCTGCTGTTTTAAAGCCTCCAGAGGGCGGGGAAAGGACAAAAATTAAAACCATGTCATACCCAAATACAACTACATCAATGAAACAGAATAGTCAGCCCCAGCAGATTCTATAACATAGGCTAAAGGAAATGTCACTGATCATACAAAGAAGGCCCAGTCAGTGACATCTCAGGAACATCAAATGTTCCAGGAGAGAGAGGGAAGGAATCACTTTAGAGCCTCACGTCACACCACACCATACCACACCACACCACACCACAGCACACCACAGCACACCACACCACCCCACAGCACAGCACACCACAGCACACCACACCACACCACACAACTAACTCCAGCAGACAGACATCGCTGTGGAGCCCGATGCAATAATACTGCCGTGAGCTAGTAATGATCTTCACGAAGATGTGGAGAAAAGGAAAAGGATGAATGGGAGACATACAATGACAATTAACAGGAAGTGACGACTAATTGAAGGAAGTGTTGAGGTATCAAGAAAAAGAAATAATTCTGTATTCCAAACTAGCTGTTCTAAAAACTGATTGTTTCAAATGCACAAGAAACAACAGGTTTTAAATAAGTTGCTTTAAATCATATGTTTCCAAATGTATTTGGCCTACCACCCTTTTTCGGGGAGGAGGGGGGACGACTATGCAGTGGCCCCTGGCAAAGTAATGAAATGAAAAGATAGGTGTATTGCTGAATGGCAAACTGATCTGCTCTGTAAGCCCCCACCTACTTCACACAAGAAAAAGTTTAGAAAATCAAAGTAGAGTGTCACCATGAGAAACTGCTAAGAAGCCCGGGTAAGTAAATAGTTGGCTTACCTGCATTTCTTCCCGCTCCTTTTTATCTGGCAGAGATCTTGCAGCTGTAGCATACTTCTCAAACACTTTGCGTTCCTTCTGGAGCTTCCTCGTTTCCTCCTTTTTAAACTCTTCTATTCGAGCCAATTCTTTTACTTTCTGTTGTTCAAAGTCAGCAATTTCTCTCCTAAAATAACCATGTTATCCCCTTGGGTAACCATTTCAATAATCATCCAAAAGTGGTCTCAAATGAAAACCGTGCGCAGCCTGACTTCAAGACGCTCCCAAGGTTGATGGGTCTACTTTCACTATTGATGACTAAAGTAGCTACCAATTCACACACTCAGATGTACTGAGCTCCTACTATCAATGCAGCACTGTGTTAGGTAATGGAGAAATGACAGTGAAAAAGGCCCACTTGCCCCCATGATTCTGACAATATAAAAACAACCACGATAACATGAAAAAAATAATTTACAGAGTATTAAGGGTTATTGAGGGAAAGAGGGTGGGGAAGAAGAGGAAATTAGCTGATGCCAAGGGCTCAAGTAGAAAGAAAATGTTTTGAAAACGATGATGGAAATGTGTACAAATGTGCTTCACGAAATCGATGGATGGATGGATGGATGGATTGTGATAAGAACTGTGCGAGACCCCCAATAAAATGATTTTTTAAGATAAATAAGATAAAAAAGGAATGAAATACCAATACATGCTACAAATTGGATAAACCTTGAAAATATTATTCCAACTCAAAGACGCCAGATACAAAAGGTCACACATTATGTGACTGCTAATCTATGAACTATTCAGAATAAGAAAATCCAAGGAGATTGAATACAGACTTGTGACTGCCAGCAGATGAGGAGAGAGAGGAATGGAGAGTGAATATTTAAAGAATAGAGGGCTAATAATAAAGTTCTGAGACTAAACAGGTGGTGGCAATTGTACAATGTTGTATATGTACTAAATTTGGATGTCACATAAATTTATCCTTATTTTTAAAAAAAGAAAGAGACACAGCAAGTGCCTATATAACAATTCCCAACGAGATTTGGGGCAACAATTTATCATCAAAGGTAATAGTATTACTGCAACAAAATATTTGACCATTCTAAATAAGCGAAGTAGGTAGGAGCTAAATAAATAGCTTCATAAGTTCTTTGCTACCCAATAAAATCATTAGGGAAAAATACTATCATTACCCATCCAGGAAATGCAAATCAAAACCATGAGCTACCACCTTATACAAACAAAACAGACCAATTTTTTTAAAATGCTGGCGAAGGTGCAGGGAGATTGGGACTCTCATACATTGCTGGTAGGTCTTATGTATGTACAACCAGCGTGGAAAGTGATACACTGCTACCGCAAAATACGGGGACTACAAACCCCATATGATCCAGCAATACCTCTGCTGGAACTATATCCAAAATTGGAGTCATGAGACAAGCATTAACCCATGTTCCTCACAACACTGAAGAACAGATAGAAGTTGGGACAGCCCAAGTACCCAGCAGTAGAATAATGAAGCTAGTGCATACACAAAACAGAATACCATGCATCACTTTAAAAAAAGAGGGATAATATAATTTATAAATTATCAAGGGTTCACGGGGCAAAGGGAGTGGGGAGGGAAGGGGGAAAATGAGAAGTTGATATTAGGGGCTCAAGTAGAAGGCAAATGTCTTTAGAATGATGATGGCAACAAAGGTACAAATGTGCTTGACATAATGATGGATGGATGGATTGTAAGAATTCAACGAGCTGCTGCTGTTGTTTTATTTTGTTGCTTGGTTTTGTTCTGTCTTGTTTTTGTGCATGTTATTATCTCTGCAGGTCTGTCTAAATAAGATAGGCTAGATGAACAATCTGTAGGAGAAAACAACAGGAAACAATTCTGGGGGGACATGGGAGAGGGGAGGTGGGCGGAAAGGTAATGTTAACAAACCCAGGGACAAGGGAACAACAAGTGATCCAAATTGGTGGTGAGGAGGTTGTAGGAGGCCTGGTAGGGCATGATCAGGGTAATGTAACTGAGATGAATTACTGTAACCCAAATGAAGACTGAGCATGATAGTGGGACAAGAGGAAAGTCAAAGGAAAGCGGAAAGAGCTAGGAGGGAAAGGGCATTTATAGAGGCATGTACATATGTAAATATACTTATTTAAATAAAGGAATGTACATATGTAAATATATATGATGATGGGGAAATAGATCTATGTGCATATATGTATAGGTTCAGTATTAAGGTAGCAAGTGGACACTGGGCCTCCACTCAAGTACTCCCTCAATGAAAGAATACTTTGTTCTACTAAACTGGCATTTCATGATGCTCACCTTCCCAACACAATCACTAAAGAAAAATCGGGTGAATAAGCAAATATGGTGAAGAAAGCTAATGGTGCCCGGCTATCAGAAGATATAGCGTCGGGTCTGAAAGGCTTGAAGGTAAACAAGCGTCCACTAGCTCAGAAGCAACAAAGCCCACATGGAAGCACACCAGTCTGTGCAATCACGAGGTGTTGAAGAAATCAGGTATCAGGCAAAGCCCATCTGTAGGACAATGGACATCCCCTTATGAAAGGGTTGTGGGGAGGAGACGAGCCAGTCAGGGTGCAGTGTAGCAATGTAGAAACATACAATTTTCCTCTAGTTCCTAAATGCTTCCTCCCCACCCACTATCATGATCCCAATTCTACCTTACCAAAATCTGCCTAAACCAGAGGATGTACACTGGTACAGAAAGGAAATGGAAACACGGAATCCAGGGCGGGTGATCCCTTCAGGCCCAGTGGTGAGCATGGCAATACAGGAGGGTGGAGGGAGGGTGGGTTGGAAAGGGGGAACTGATTACAAGGATCTACATGTGACCTCCTCCCTGGGGGACGGACAACAGAAAAGTGGGTGAAGGGAGACATCAGACAGTGCAAGATATGACAAAATAATAAATTATCAAGAGTTCATGAGGGAGGGGGGAGCAGGGAGGTAGGGGAAAAATGAGGAGCTGATGCCAGGGGCTTAAGTGGAGAGCAAATATTTTGAGAATGATGAGGGCAATGAATGTACAAATGTGCTTTACACAATTGATATATGGATTGTGATAAGAGTTGTATGAACCCCTAATAAAGTGATTTTTTAAATGATAAAGAGTTGTATGAGCCCTTAATAAAATGATTTAAAATAATAATAATAATTACCCAGGACCATGGCTGGGGAGGAGCTAACAACAATGAGTAAAAGAAAGGAGAAAAAAAAAAAGGGCAATGTAACCGAGAGGAATTAATGAAACCCATATGAAGGGTGAACATGATAGTGGGACAAGAGAAAAATTAAAGCAAATAGAGGAAAGAACTAGGAGGTAAAGGGCATGTATAGAGATCTAAATACAGGCATGTACATATGTAAATGTATTTATATATGACGATGGGAAAAGAGATCTATGTACATGTATTTATAGGTTTAGTTTTAAGAAAGCAGATGGACATAGGGCTTCTACTCAAGTACTCCCTTAACACAAAAACACTTTGGTTTAATGACTCTGCACTCTGAGATGCTCACCTTCCTGATACGATTGCTGAAGACAAAGTGGGTGCATAAGCAAATGTGAAGAAAGCTGATGGTGCCCGGCTATCAAAAGATATAGCATCTGGGGTCTTAAAGGTTTGAAGGTAAACAAGTGGCCATCTAGCTCAGAAGCAACAAAGCCCACATGGAAGAAGCACACCAGCCTGTGTGATCAAGAGGTGTCGATGGGATAAGGTATAAGACATCCAAGACCCAGAACAAAAAATCATGATGTGAATGAGGGGGGGAGTGCAGAGTGGAGACCCAAAACCAATCTGTAAGCAATTGGACGCCTCCTTACAGAAGGGTCATGGGGAGAAGGCAGGCCAGTCAAGGTGCAGTGTAACACCGATGAAACATGCAGCTTTCCTCTGGTTCTTTAATGCTTCCTCCCCACCACTATCATAACCCCATTTCTACCTTACATATCTGGCTAGACCAGAGCATGTACATGTGTACAGATAAGTGCTGGAAACACAGGGAATACGGGACCGATAAACTACTTGGGAACAAATATTGAGAGCAGTCATACCAAGAGGGAAGGGGAAGGTGGGGAACAAAAGGGAAATGATCACAATGACTTACCTATAACCCCCTCCCAGGAGGGTGGACAACGGATGAGGAGGTGAAGGGAGACATCGGACAGGGCAAGACATGACAAAATCATAATTTATAAATTATCAAGGGCTCATGAGGGAGGGAGCAGGAGGGAGGGGGAAAATGAGCTGATACCAAGAGCTCAAGTAGAAAATGCTTTGAAAACAATGATGGCAACGTATGTACAGATGTGCTTGACACATGGATGTATGCATGGATTGTGACAAGTTGGACGAGCCCCCAATAAAATGATTTTTTTAAAAGATGAAACCACGAAGCACCTCCTGCCACGCATGCACCACGAGAACAGTATGCTGAGTGAAGTTAGTCAATCCCAAAAGGTGAAATATTGTCTGAGGCCACTACTTAAGGATAAAAACCAAGACGAAGACTTGCGTACCAAATGGAACGAACTCTGGAGGTGGCCAAGGGTTAGGGTATTTTCAAGGGCCTCACACGCGTGTGGCAGTTGGACACTGAAAAAGGAAGACCAAAGAAGAATCGATGTGTTAGCCTGACGGTGCTGGCAAAGAGTGCTGACAGCACCATGGACCCCCCAGAAGAACAGACAGATCTGTGTTGGAAGACGTACAGTCAGAATGTTCCTTAGATGCAAGAACAGCACGACTTCATCTCACACACTTTGGACATGTTGCCAGGAAAGACCAGTCGACATCATGCTTGGTACAGTCGAGGGCAGTGAAAAAGAGGAAGCCCCTCACCAAGATGGATTGGCAGTGGGGGTGACAATGGTCTCAACGTAAGAATTGTGAGGATGCGTTTCCTGCGGCTGCACATGGGACCTCTACAAGTTGGACCGACTTGAGGGCAGTAACACAACTACAAGGACGGGAGAGCAAGGAGGGAAAGAGCAAGCAACGAGGCCAACAGGTATCCAAAGGCAGAATGGAGGCCCGTAGGAGGGAGAAGAGACAAGAGGAAGGAGGGGTGGGCTCAAATCCTCGGGTGAAGGGTGCCAAGAGAGTTGAAAACAATTAAATGCATAGTTGATGTCTGAAATGTAAATGTAAATGTAAACCCTCCATGACTTGAATTGGGAGTTCCATCTTACTCTTGAAGTTATAATCTACAGCCATACCACTAAGAGAATTCCCCTTTTAATACATCTTTGACCACACCGGGTCATTTTATTTAAAAAGAAGGGAAAAAAAGCAACTTAAGTGGGATAAATTTTACTTCTTTTTCATTCATATTTCTTAAATTAGTGAGAAATATTTCAAATATTATTGACTGAGTTGCTGTATATTTTGTCCTGACTTATAGCAGCAAATAAAGTCCTGGGAGCACAGGAGGCTGGGCTGCTAACCGCAAACTGGAGGTTCAAATCCACTGCTCCAGGGAAGATGAGGCGCTCTGCTCGCTAGTCTTAGAAGTCTTGGAAAACGGGCAGGTCTACTCTACCCTCTACACTCTTAGTCACAACTAACCCGAAGGCAGGGATTTTTTACGTAGCTGTGAACTTACCTGAGTTTTTCCAAAGCACTTTCTCTTTCAATACGAAGCTTGGCTAACGATGTATTCTCATATTTGAATTTTTCTATTTCTTTTTCCAATTCATTAACTTTCTCTCTCAAAACCTGGGATCGAGCACTGTCACCTATAACAAAGACCGTAAATATTGAGCTTCACAGAAGACCTACTAGCAGCAAACAGTAATACTTAGACCTAAGAATTTGGTAAACATTTGTGCTATTAAAATGGATTAGAAAACCATGCTTCAAATGGTGCAAACAAAAAAAAAAGTTTAATTGGCCTAACTTCCAGAGAAAGACAGTCTAAATTTAAGAAAGAATTTAAGTCATAGCAAAAAAATATTAAATTTACCAGTGAATATTATATATAAAAAGAACTCATTCAACTCAATCTTTCAAAAAGTCCAGTATATGTAATTATCTAGGAATATGAAATAATTCACAACAGACTAATCAACATAAAAAACAATGTTCACCCACAACAACTAATCAAAGTGCACATTAAGATTTCTCCTCGTCAAATTTGCTATTTAAAAAGTAAAATGGCCACAAATTCAATACTTTCATTAAAGTGTTTATCTATTAGTACTCCCCACTGGGGGATCATTTTTTTTAAACATTTTATTAGGGGCTCATACAACTCTTATCACAATCCATACATATATATACATCAATTGTATAAAGCACATCCGTACATTCTTTGCCCTAATCGCTCTCAAAGCATTTGCTCTCCACTTAAGCCCTTTGCATCAGGTCCTCTTTTTTTTTCCCCGTCCCTCCCCGCTCCCCCCTCTCTCATGAGCCCTTGATAATCCACAGATTGTTATTTTGTCATATCTTGCCCTATCCGGAGTCTCCCTCTCTCCCCTTCTCTGCCGTCCATCTCCCAGGGAGGAGGTCTCATGTGGATCCTTGTAATCAGTTCCCCCTTTCCAACCCACTCACCCTACACTCTCCCAGTATCACCCCTCACACCCCTGGTCCTGAAGGTATCATCCACCCTAGATTCCCTGTGTCTCCAGCCCTCAGATGTACCAGTGTACAGCCTCTTCCCTATCCAGCCCTGCAAGGTAGAATTCAGATCATGGTAGTTGGGGGGAGGAAGCATCCAGGATATGGGGGAAAGCTGTGTTCTTCATCGGTACTACCTCGCACCCTGACTGACCCATCTCCTCTCCTAAGCCCCTCTATGAGGGGATCTCCAGTGGCCGACACTTGGGCCTTGGGTCTCCACTCTGCACTTCCCCCTTCATTCAATGTGGTATATATATATATATACACACATATATACATATATATATATCTTTTTTTTTTTTTGCATGATGCCTTATACCTGGTCCCTTTGGCACCTCGTGATCACTCTGGCTGGTGTGCTTCTTCCATGTGGGCTTTTTTGCTTCCGAGCTAGATGGCCGCTTGTTCACCTTCAAGCCTTTAGGATCCCAGACACTATCTCTTTTGATAGCCGGGCACCATCAGCTTTCTTCACCACATTTGCTTATGCACCCATTTGTCTTCAGCGATCCTATCATGGAGGTGTGCAGCCAATGATATGATTTTTTGTTCTTTGATGCCTGATAACTGATCCCTTCGGGACCACTCGATCACACAGGCTGGTGTGTTCTTCCATGTGGGCTTTGTTGCTTCTGAGCTAGATGGCCGCTTGTTTATCTTCAAGCCTTTAAGACCCCAGTCATTATCTCTTTTGATAGCCGGGCACCATCAGCTTTCTTCACCACATTTACTTGTTCACCCGCTTTGGCTTCAGCAGTTGTGTCGGGAGAGTGAGCATCAAAGAGTGCCAATTTAATAAAAGAAAGTATTCGGGCATTGAGGGCGTGCTTGAGTAGAGGCCCAAGGTCCTTCCGCCACCTTAATATTAAACCTATAAATGTAGACACTTAGATCTATTTCCCCATCCTCATATATGTTTGCATGTACATGTCTTTGTCTAGACCTTCATAAATGGGGGGATCATTTTTTTTTTGGGCAAACTACAACCTTTTTTTTTTTTTTTTAACAATTTATTGGGGCTGATACAATTCTTTTCACAGTTCATACATATACATACATCAATTGTATAAAGCACATCTGTACAGTCTTTGCCCTAATCATTTTTTTTTCTTTTGGGGGGATCATTTTTTGTACACATATCATAAGACTAAAATATTCTGATGTCCCCTTTGGCCTAATTACTCTGCTTCTAAAACTGTGGTTAAGAATGAATAATTTAAAAACACAAATATTTTTGGACAAAGTATGTATTGAAGTTTTTTTTTAATTTCTAATAGTAAAAAACAGTGTCTACCATTAAGTAAATTATTGAGTAAAAGTGTGCTATATTCATAAAATGCTGCTTTGCAACCATTTTCAAAATAAAGAACTTTTCAAATATGAGGAAGGTCAAAAAGTAGGAAGCAAGTTATAATCCAAGGGTAAAGCACAGTCCTGCTGTTAGAGTTCCCGTTCATACTGCACAGCTTTATTCCAACAAAACGTGTGGAAACATGTCTCCATCATCAGTGGATGATTTCTTTAAAAGACTTAGTAGAGTACTTCCAAAGAAAAGGATACTTTTTATACCATGGAGAAACATGATTTTGAGGTCAGGGTTATTATCAAATTTTAAATTCAAGTGGTTATTTTCCCAAATCATTGAAGCCTTGCAACAAGTTTACAGAATGCTGCCCAACAGAAAACAGTTTTTAGGTGAAACAAAAAGGCTTTTTAAGCAGGACTTCTAAGATGAAATTAAGGCAGAGAGGTCAACTCAGAATGGCAATTCCAGTGAGTGAGCAAAGGGCGACCACACAGGTCATCTTAGCAGAATTTCTCCAAGGACACAGGCAATCATAGAGGCTTGTTATGAAGAAGTCTTAAGAAAAGTGACCTCAGCGACATGGCTGATCATGCATGTATGTACTAGACTCAGTAGCAACACTTTTTTACTTACCCTCCTAAAACAATACGATGGAGGGAAACTTTTCAATCTAAGCAAACAAAAAAGGCAATCACATCAACTGAGTACGATACAGTCATTAAGAAGCATGATGCAGATGTGTGTACATTAGAATAATCTTCATAAGCAAGGTGCTGAACAGTATAAAAGAACCGGCTCTCTCCCCGGGGAATGCTGAAGGTGGACTTTGGGGCCAGGGCATGGTGCCCCAACATAATGGACTGGAAAACACTCCTAAAGGCCAACAAACAGTCCTTGAACTAACTACAAGTTTTTCTTTCTTGTTTTGGGTTTTTTTGGTCATTGGTTTGTTGTTGTTTTGTTGTACATTGTTGATTGGTTTTGCTCTGTCTTGTTTTTGTGCATGTTATTATCTCTGCAGGTCTGTCTAAATAAAATAGGCTTGATGAACAATCTGGAGGAGAAAACAACGGGACTGACAGTACTGGGGGGCCATGGGAGAAGGGGAGGTGGGGGGAAAGGAAATGTTAACAAACCCAGGGATAAGCGAACAACCAGTGATCTAAATTGGTGGTGAGGAGGGTGTAGGAGGCCTGGTAGGGTGTGATCAAGGGTAATGTAACAAAGAGGAATTACTGGAACCCAAATGAAGACTGAGCATGATAGTGGGACAGGAGGAAAGTCAAAGGAAATAGAGGAAAGAGTTAGGAGACAAAGGGCATTTATAGAGGTCTAAATAAAGGCATGTGCATATGCAAATGTAATTATATATGAGGATGGGGAAATACATCTATGTGCATATTATTTATAGGTTTAGTATTAAGGTAGCAGAAGGATATTGGGCCTCCAATCAAGTACTCCCTCAATGCAAGAATACTTTCTTCTATTAAATTGACATACTATTATGCTCACCTTTCCGACACAACCGCTGAAGACAAAGCGGGTGAATAAACAAATGTGGTAAAGAAAGCTGATGGTGCCCGGCTATCAAAAGATATAGCGTCTAGGGTCATAAAGGTCTGAAGGTAAACAAGTGGCCATCTAGCTCAGAAGCACACCAGCATGTGTGAGCGCAAGGTGCCAAAAGGATCAGTTATCAAGCATCAAAGAACAAAAATTCCTATCATTGTGTGCTCACTTCCCTGATACGATCGCTGAAGACAAATGGGTGCATAACCAAATGTGGCGAAGAAAGCTGATGGTGCTTGGCTATCAAAAGATAACAGCGTCTGGGGTGTGAAAGGCTTGAAGGTGAACAAGCAGCCATCTAGCTCAGAAGCAACAAAGCCCACATGGAAGAAGCACACCAGCCTGTGCGATCACGAGGTGTCGAAGGGAACAGGATCGGGCATCAGCACAAAAAATTATATCACAGTGAATGAGTGGGGGAGTGCAGAGTGGAGACCCAAAGCCCATTTGTAGGCCACTGGATATCCCCTTACAGAAGGGTCTCGGGGAGAAGATGAGCCAGTCAGGGTACAATGTAGCAATGATGAAACATACAACTTTCCTCTAGTTCCTAAATGCTTCCTCCTACCCCACTATCATGATCCCAATTCTACCTTACAAATATGGCTAGACCAGAGGATGCACACTGGTACAGATAGGAACTGGATACAGGGAATCCAGGGCGGATGATCCCTTCAGAACCAGTAGTGTGAGTGGCGATACTGGGAGGGTGGAGGGAGGGTGGACTGGAAAAGGGGAACTATTACAAGGATCTACATGTGATCTCCTCCCTGGGGGGACGGACAACAGAGAAGTGGGTGAAGGGAGACGTCAGACAGGGCAAAATATGACAAAATAATAATTTATAAATTATCAAGGGTTCATGAGGGAGGGGGGAGCAAGGAGGGAGGGGAAGAATGAGCTGATGCCAGGGGCTTAGGTGGTAAGCAAATGTTTTGAAAATGATGAGGACTATGAATATACAAATATGCTTTACATAATTGATGTATGTATGGATTGTGATGCGTTGTATGAGCCCCTAATAAAACAATTTAAAAAAATAAGAGCCGCTCTCATTTGTGCAAAATAGGAAAGATTATACACACACTCGCATGTATGTTTTTACATGCATGAAATAGTTTTAAGATACACAAATAACACAGTAATATTGGCACCTCAAGACTAGGGCTTGGGCGCTATGGTCTGGAGAAGGAAATTTAGTTTTTACTATATTCCCCTCATTGTCATGCTCGACAAGTTAATGTAGAAGGCAGTAACACAATACAATTTTTAAAAAAATAATACTCTTTAAAAAGCATTCATGTTTACCCCATAGTGACACAAACTTTATAGAGGTAACACACTTATATGAGGTAGTCCATGGTTGGAAAATAAAGTTAAATGTTACATCATGTTATAATAAAGCTATTAACTGGAAATATAAAGCCACAGATTCAAGTTTGAAAGCACAATTCTTATAAATCTCTTAGACAAGTGACTATTAACATTATTTAGATCCAGAAAATAACATCAAATTTTCCAAATATCACCAACTAATTTGATGCTTCTACTGAGCAACTAGAAAACTTAAGGTTTTCAGCGTTTTGTTTGACAACAATAAAATGTTACATTTATAGCATGCTCATCTATTTTATCATGCTCTGACTCACCAGGTTGTTGGTCTTGCTTTATATTTAACTTGGGTTCATTTCCCTTATGTGAATCTGACTTGGCTCTCGGTTTCAGAGATGGGAAGAATTTCATCACAAGATCTGATGGAGGAGGAGGGCTGATGCTCCTGCTAGATTTGCTTACGTCTTCTCCCTTTTTCACTGGCGCGATTTTCCTTTTTATTGTTTTGTCCAGTACACAGGTTTCACTCTTATCAGGGTAGCTTGCCCGAGGAGTCACATAAACGGCTTCATTACATGAATTGTCTTCAAGGTCAGTCCAAGTTCTTTCATCATCAAAATCAATTCTACTCATACTTACGGGTGAGGTTTTTCCTGAAGATTCAGCAACTTTATTTTTTATGCTTTCTATAATAGTAGACTCATCACTACTATAATCTTTATCAGACAAATCTAGTTCAATATCCCTTTTATCTTCTTGAGTCCCAGTATCCCTAAAAGGCCCTTTTTCATCACAGACTTCTGGATGATCTTTGCTGCTGAAACACCGTTCTGGATCTTCGGTTGATGGTCTTACAGTAACATCAAGTTGTTCCTCAGAGTCAGTGCCACTGTCACTGTCCCCCACACCTTCATCATGGCTTGCATTCCACCTAGCTTGAGTTTTAGACGCGTCCGTTAGAAACGCTTTCCTGCTGACTTTACAAGATTGCTCCTGCAGCCCGGTGGGTGATGACACGGAGTCAAACTGTTTGGGTGTGCCTTCATACTCTCTTTTATTTTCACATTCAAAATGGTCAAGGTTCTCATTTTGGTCACACTGACTGATAGGATCCACTGTGTTTGTCTTTTCCTGCTGCACAGCTTTGACGGGAGTGGAAGACATCCGGTGACCTTTGCAAATCTCTTGATCTCTTTCTAAGATTTTCAGTACAAATGAGGAATTACTAGAAAATGACATTTCATCAGCAGCTTGTTCTAAAAACAAAAATTCATCTAATTCAAAATTTTCTTTTTCTTTTTCTCGTTCCCAATTGTCTATCTTTTTCTGAAGGGAAACATCCAAAGAAGATGCTAGCTTGCTCCCAGTCTCTCCCCCCCGGCTCTTAGAAGCCTTGCCATCCGCCAGCCCTGTTGAAACAGGAAGCCTTTCTGTACCTGGTGTCTTATTCCGGACTTCACAACCAGAGCTGCAAGGTTTTGTACACCCGGGTCTATTTTCTTTATTATTAGATTCAGCTTTTTTTTCTGCTTTTATCTGGTCTCGAAATTGCCCCTCACTTCTCTTCCCTGTCTCTGTTTTCAATCCCAATGGAGAGAGACTTTTTCTACTGCTACTCTTAGGCAGTTTTGGCTTTTGAGAGAGTATGGCAGAACCACTCTTGGTTCGAGCTTTACCAGTCTTTATGACAGTAGGGTTATCTGAAGATACCTCTTTATTCATAAGCGCCGTCTTCCGTTGGAATTGTTGCCTTTCTACTTTAAGTTGAGGCTGGTCCTCGGAAGGACTCTGGTTAGTGATTAGCTTATTTTCTCTCTCTTTCTGAAGTCTCGATTTAGCACTGGTAAATCTAGCTAAGCCTTCTCCTCTTTTTAAGAATGGTTGTTTGGGTTTTGCTTTGATTAACAATGATCCTTCTGCTTCCTAAAATAAAATAATACTTGAATTAATGCTTACATTTTAAAAATATTACCGATATATTTGAGTAATATCAAATTTTTATTTTGTTTTTTTCTTCTGATAATAGTCTATCGGGTTTATTGTGTTCTATAACATTTTCTTAATGGTGGTAATATACACATATAACAAAACATTTGCCAATACAACAATGTTAATATGTAAAAGTCAGTGGCAATTATTAGATTCATCATGGTGTGCAATCATTAAAACTTCAAAGTTATTCATAAAACAATTATAAACTGATCTCTAAAGTCTTTGGATAAATCAGTCAAAATAGCTGAAATACTAACCCTTAGTTGTTTTTGTTTCAATTCTTGTTCTTCCAATCGAATTTGCTCTTCTAAGTAATCTTCAAATGTCTGTTTCTTTTCTCTAATAGCAGCATTAATAGGCCTAATCAAATATAAAAAAATAGTTATCTAATGAGCAAATCATAATGTAAATATTTTATATTGTGATAGAGATACCCAATTGCACTGAGAACTAACTTACCGTAAAGTCAGGGTCACCCTTTGAGAACCTAGGGAAAACTGCAACCCCCTGCCCTGACCCAAAATACAGAGATATACACTTGGGTAGGACTTCAGGGGACTAAAGAACCCTTCGAAAGCGATTTCTTGACTTTTGGGGTGATACCTTATTTAATATCTTTGAAATGTATCTTTTAAATAGTTCATTAAACATGCATTTTTAAATTAAGCAAGAAGGATCCTTCACAATGTAAGGAGAGAAACAATTGGAAAAGTCTTTTTGCCCATACCATAAATACATTAAAAAATTATAAATAACTTCAATATAATTATTTCATTTTTGTCATGAATTTTTATTCTATAACTAGACTATTTGTGCCAATATGATTTATACATGATACGAAATGTGAGGATCCAATACTTAATTTGTTTTTCTCTAGAGCAGAGTTTATCAAACTATTTGAGGACCTATAAATTTTACCCAGGTGTTTTTCTCTGATGAAAAAGCATTTCTCAATTGTCCCAATCCAATGTCAGAGCTACTTTCACTTATGTATCTCCTCCAACCTCTTTCTTTGGCCAACAGTATGTGATAAATGATCTTTTCAACCTTTATACTTAAAAGCATATTAAAATGAAAATAAGAAAACTGGACCTTTCCAACAAAGAAATGGCTCAGTAAGAAAGAACGACAACTATCCTGCCACATTTCTTATTCCTATCAAAAGGGATAATACCTTTCTTCAATATTAACCACTTCTGAGGAATCACCGCTTGGTCTGAAGTCCTTAGCATTCCCTTCCTGTATCTTTTCTGTCATTTTCTCCCAACATGATAAAACCCCTTCTCCTAGGATAGAAATTAGGAACATTTTAATTCAAGAAAGGCAGATTAAAGTCTTAAAACTTGAGCATTTTACAAACTACATTCTTCAAAAGGTTAATGAAAAAAAACCAGGGACATGAACTCATCTATATTAAAAACTACTAGAGTTATAAAATCCAAATGTAATGCAGAAAGTTAAGTAGATTCTTTATATACATACATACACATCAAAACAGCTAGGAAAAACATTTTTGAGATAATAGGGAAATTAAAAATGGATTCGATATTAAAGAATCATTATTTTACTAGGGCATAACTATTGTAGTTGCTATTTTGATATATGCCAAAATGTGTACATATTACTTTCAATATAACAGTTCAGCAAATATATAAATATAGCTAAAGTTATAGATACAAACATATAAAGACAAAATAAATATGATTTAATATTAATAGTTAAATCTAAGTAATGACCACTACAATTATCTTTCAACTATTCTGGATATTTGAAATTGCCAAAAATGAAAGACTAGGGGGTGTTTTATTTAAGATAGTTGACCTCTCCATGCCAGAGAATTGATTCTAAATTAGAAACTAAATATTATACAAAAATGCCCAAATTTCAGTTGTAAGTAATGTATGGTTTGCATACTTCTGTAATTTAAATTGCACAAAAAAACACATTCATGAAAGCATCTAATATAAAAACACTAGAAACAAATTTGTCCTACCACAAAGCACAGTAAGTGCTGGTGTGTAACTTGACGAATAGCACACAACCACTAAAAGTAAGAGCAGCACAGAACATGGTATCATACGCATTTCCAAATCAGAGGAGAAAAATAACCACAGTATTAGGCCTATGGGTTCTGAATGAAATCTGTTCCTGCCTTTAAGAAGCTGTAAGTCAGTCAGAACATAGGATTTCTACTTTTCTTTTAGTGAAAGAAAAGCCTGCAGGCCTTTCAGTGATTTCATGGTTGCGTGTGCAGCACACTTGGGTGGCTGAGCTGCTGCTGAGGAGTTGCTCCAAGCGTTTCCAAGGGAAGGCTAGTAAAGCAGGATTTCAGAGAGCAGCACTCTGCCCAGCGATGGCGACCAACTGCCACTGCCTGTGGCTCGCCAGAGTCCAGTCCTCTCCACTGAGCCACTCTCACACACCGGGCTCCTGAAAAAGCTCATTTCTCCTCTTCCACGTCCCGCATTCAAAGTCCCCAACCTGTAATGTTTCCTACGCCAAGTTAATATGACGTGATCACCTAAATTGTAAGCATTTTGATCTATTTAGCTCCACAGGCCATGACAGAACCTTATAAAGCAGCAGTTCTCAACCTGTGGGTCGTGACCTCTTTGGGGGTCGAACGACCCTTTCACAGGGGTCGCTTAAGAGCATCAGAAGACACATATTTCTGATGGTCTTAGGGACCGAAATACCGCTCTTCTATCCGTCTCCAAGCGAGCCTGCCCACATGCAGATACGCCCACATACAAGTACCCAGCGTGAAGACTCTTACCCATGCTACACCATGCTTCAAGTCAAAATTTCATTTATTTGTCATTAGAAGTAAATATTTCACAATATAGAATGACATATTACTTTGTGATTCATCACTGTTTTAATTATGTTCAATTTGTAACAATGAAAATACATCCTGCATATCACATAGTTACATGATGATTCACAACAGTAGCCAAATGACAGTTATGAAGTAGCAATGAAAATAATTTTATGGTTGGGAGTCACCACAACATGAGGAACTGTATTAAAGGGTCGCAGCATTAGGAAGGTTGAGAACCACTGTCAGAGTCTTGCATTACAAGGTAAATAGGAATTGTCTGTAAGTCAGATGTTCCTAACCCATTTAGTGTCTGTGTTATACACAAGGGGGCTTTAAATATGTCTAGTGAAACATTAGAATTAGAAGATCGTGAGATTTTCCCATGAACATTTTTTAAGACCTCCCTGCCTATGTTTCTTAAGTCCCCCTGTAGGTGACCTCAAGGTGCGTTGGCACTATTGGAGAAGCACTGGACTGCTAACCACAGGTTGGCAGTTCAAACTCACCAGCTGCTCTGCTGGGACAATGAAGCTATCCGCTCCCAACAGGATTTACAGTCTCATAAACTGATCACAACTTTCCTGGTCTTTTTTCTCACTCGTGCAGCTTCCAATTTCAGTCAACTCAATGGCAGTAGTTTTGAAATTTTTGTGTAGTTTATTAAAAGGGGGGGGAAAGGGCTAGATAAGGACTAAAGTTAGAAAAGACTAGAAGCTAGAAGAAAATCTACTCAACATGCTGAGAGTTGTTTATTTATCGCAGGAAATGTTGAATGCCACTTAGTGCCAGGAGGTAGGAACCAGAGAAACAAACTGAGTTAAGTGAGGTTTTACTGTTTGTTACTATGAGTAAGAACTTCTTACCAACTAGTAAAACTGGCGTGGAGGTGGCAGCTGACCTTTTTGTGCTTTTCTGTATTTTATAAATGCCTTGCCTTGCTTTTCTTGGTTCTTGGGATTTTGTTTTTGAGTATATGCTTTGGAATAATGCAGTAAAGAAAGAGAAGCTTTCCCCCAAAATGTGTCTACCGCTATGAAACACTTCTTAGAGGTCAGGTGACATCCTACCCATCCTGCCTGCTATTCCAGCCCCTTAAAATCGCTCCTCACCCTATGATCTGTTCCCTTACCCTGACAGTTGGGACACAATGGGAAATGGTTTCTAGAAGAACTACTGCCACCTATCATTTCTACCCCATCTACCTCACTCCCAGTTCACAAATAAACCTAGAGAATCAGGGTATGACATACTTGAATATAAGGTCTAATTCCCCTTATAGCAATACCCTCCCTCTCCTCAATATTTTTGACAAAGGTCATCCCACTTCAGCCTGAAGATGCCTTTGATCAAAGAAATTCTCAAAATGTGTGGCATATAGACCACTGGGAGTCCCTGAGGCTCTTCCAGGGCATGCATACGGTCAACATTATTTGGTATTAATACTAAAATGGTATTTGCCCTGTTCGTTGTGTTAGCCCCTTGCCATGATGGTACAAAAGCAATGCACAAAACTGCTGGTGCCTTAGCTCAAATCAGGGCTGCCACCGTCTTCTTCATCACCACGCTCTTTTAAAAAAATCTGGTTTAAATTAAGATTGTCCTTGATTCAATAGAGAAAAGTATTCATCTATGAGGCAAAGTGATAAATGCACATAGAGCATTTCTGCTCCAAACCAAAATCTGGTTGCCTTAAGGAATTGACTTGTTAACAATGAGTGTTTCTTTGCATTGCTTTATTGTAAGAGAAAGCATTTTATACTTGTTGAGTTCTAAGTCAGAACCAACTTGATGGCAACTAACAAGAACAGCAACAGGCTCAACTAGCCATTTTTTTCCAAGAATGCCATTTCTACTAGAAACACTAACGGGCAGCACACAATTACACATACTTCTTAGACATAAACACCTCATTAGATCTGTTTTCTGGGTCATAGTCTCAGTTGACAACTCAGTTAATTCATATAATTCATAAAGCATATGTCCTATATCACAAAGGTTGTGTAGTGTCTGGGGCTCTTAAAACCTGTGGCAGCCATCTACGATGCTGGTCTCTACTCATCTAGAACAAAAGTGAAAGAAGGAAGCCAGACTCAGAAGAAAACCGTTCACAAGACTAATAATCTACACCAGTGTTTCCCAAAGTGGGCAATACTGCCCCCTGGAGGCACTGGAACTGTCAAGACTCCAAAAACTCAATCCAACTCATAATAATGCTATAGGGCAAGGTAGAACTGGCAGAGTCTGCAACTCTTTACAAGAGTAGAAAGCCTCATCTTATTCCCTTCGGGGCTGCTGGTGATTTCGAACTGCTAATTTTGCATGTAACAGCCTAATGCGAAACCACCACATCACCAGAGCTCCTTGGAAGATAACTACCCTTTATCCTGGATTATGGGCTATAATACAAGAGTGTTTCATTGTCAGGGGAGTACTGATTAATTTTATTTCTGAAAATGAGGGAGTAGGCCAGGTAAATCTGGTAACCTATGATCTACGCCAGCGTTTCTTAAGCTGTGGGTCAAGGCCTCTTTGGGGGTCGAAGGACCCTTTCACTGGGGTCGCCCGATCCATAACTAGCAAAATGACAGTGATGAAGTAGCAATGAAAATAATGTTACGGTTGGGGGGGTCACTACCACACGCGGTATTGTATTAAAGGGTTGCGTCATTAGGAAGGCTGAGAACCACTGATCTACACAAACCATGACCTGAGACCAGAACTAGACAGTTTCCCATGACCATTAGAACCTACACCCTGATAGAATAGAATTAAAATGTGGAACAAAACTAAAATTCTTTAGAAGTCCAGATTTATTGGACCAGTTGAGATTAGTGAACTCCCCACTATGCCCCAAGATACTCTTGAACTCTTGAACCAAAATTATCCCTAGAGTCACCTTTTAGCAAGTAATAGGCTGGCTTGTAAAATAAAGAATATAAGCCCTAGGGAATAGGCTCCCATAAAAAAAATCATTGATATGAGAGTAAAAGGCCAAAATTTCTCTCAAACAAGTTGGAGAACTCAGAAAGCGCATCTATAGAAACTTCTGAGACTTAACCAAATGCCTTGTAGGACAGAGCTACTGGGCTTGATGGCTAAGAATCAAGGTCTTGGGAGACATCTAGATGAACTGGCATAACAAAACATTAATGATTCACAACCTAGTTTGCTAAGTAGTGTCTGGAATCTTTAAAAGTTCGGGCGCAACTATTGAAGGATACAACCATTGGTTAGCGGTTCAACTCGACCAGTTCACTCTTTGGGAGAAAGAAGAGGCTTCTGCTCCATAAAGATTTAGTCTTGGAAACCCCAAAGGGGCAGTTTGGTTGTGATAAATTAGAATCGATTTGACAGTGGTATGTACTAAAGGCCATAAAAAAGCAAAAGTACCTGGAAATGTATGCTGATCAGACACCATAGTAAGCAGCTTCTCTTGTTCTTCCATGAGTCTTTGCAGTTGTTCTAACTGTTGCCTCTTCAGTTCCTCCTGCTTCTTCTGTTGCACTTGTTTCAGCTTTGTAAACATAACATTAGCTTTATTAAATTAGCATTATATTTCCTCAGACTGCACCTTACATTCAGCTTGACTCCTCTCCCACATTCTCCTTTTATCTTCCCTAATAGAGTTTTGAAGAGGGATTTCTAAGTAACTAAACCTGATTCCAAAAATCTTAAGACCCCATATTTTATCAAGGAAACCATATTAGAACTATCTCAAGAAAAAAAACAGCCATACAAGTAACAATCCTCGGACTCAAGTAGGTTAAGCAGTTGTATGCCTATAATCTCTTTTCCCCCAAATAAGCGACCCACCATTGCACTTTTACCAATTGAGGTAGCAACTTAGAGATAGGAAGTGTTAGGTGTGTATCCTATTAAAAGCATTTTAATGCTTCATGTTAGTCAAAGGGAAAAAAATGTGCTATTTTTGAAGATTTCAGAGTGAAGGAGAAGGAAGAGGATCTGGAATAGGTGACTCTGGATACAAACTGAAACCTGCAGTAACACAAATACATTCTCAGATGGTCCTGGTTTACCTGTTCAAGTTTTTTAAAAAGTGGGTCCCTGTGAGACGCTTCTTTGAAATCACTTGCAAAATCTGGGAGAAAGTCACTTTTGTTATTTTCCCAGTGTCCGGAAACATTCTGATGTGCTACGATCTGGGGTTCCCTCTTAGTTACAGAGGAGACTTCGTGCGGTTTGGGTTTGTCCAATGGTAGTTTGTGAGAGCTGATAGGCTCCAAGTTCTGTTCCTCATGAAGCGAATCTTCTTCGCTTATAAAGCTGAAGCTATTTGAAAACTGTGTGGCTTTAATAGGAAAACTGCTAGAAAAGTTGACAGCTGCTTGATTGTCTCCTTCGGCTTCCAAAATCGGAAATCCACGATTTAAAATGACCCCAGCCCGGGAAGGATTGGTCATCCACTGGGTTAAAAAGTTCTGCCCGTTGTTTAATTCCGAAGACGTGGCCATCAGGAACATTTTAATCCAAAGACACAGTTAAAGGAATGCAAAAATGTGAAGCACTATTGATTTCCAACACCTGTAAACAGAACACAAGCAAGAAAAAATATTAGTTCAAACTACGATACATTCTACCCAAAGCCTGCCCAAACCTCAACCCTGAATGAAATATAGTAAAATACTTAAAATACAAAAGATGCAAGTAAAGCAAATGAGCATTAAACTATATATAGATATCTTTAAGTCTTAAATATGCAAAGAGTAGCTCAAACCTAAATCCACCAAACAATAGTTTATATTAACGATGAAAAAACAGTTGCCTCGTACATTGTGCTTTCTCTTCAGCGCGATCTGAAAGGGATCGGGAGCCTGGGTGGTGCAGTGGATTACCACCTGGGTTGCTAACTGTAAATTCCACAGCTCAAACTCACCCACCAGTCTGGGAGAAAGAGGAGGCTTTCTGCTCCAGTGAAGATTTATATCCCTAGAAACCATAGGGAGCAGAGTCAATGGCAGTTCATTTGGTTTGGCTTTAGGATCAAATTGATAAGAACTCAAAGGATGCAATGGGAACCTCAGAAGGCAGTGAGGACAATGTTAATGTTTTAGGTGCAATCAAGTCGATTCCAACTCACAGCAATCCTACGTACAACAGAACACTCCCTGATCCTGCACCATCCTCAGTATTGATAGTTTTGAGCCCATTGTTGCAGCCGCTGGGTCATCCTTGATAGTCTTCCTCATTTTCTCAGACCTACGGTACTTTTCCAAGTATGGTGGCCTTTACCGGGTGTCTTCTGATAACATGTCCAAAGTATATGACTCTTTTCTAAGAAGAATTCTGCCTGTACTTTTTCCAAGATAGGCTTATTTATTCCTTTGGAAGTCTATGGTACTGTCAATATCCTTCATCTCAGCACCATAACGTAAATGCACCAATTCTTCATCTGGGTGACTGAGGCTTGGGTCAAGTGCACCTAATCGTCAAAGTGACATCCTTGCTTTTCAACACTTTTAAAGGTTTCAACACTTTTAAAGGTGTGTGCCACCGATTTGCCCAATGCAATGCATCATTTGATTTCTTGGCTGCTTCTTCCATGATCATTGATTGTGGATCCAAGCAAAGTGAAATCCTTGAAGTCAATCTTTTCTCCTTCTATTGATCCAGTTGTTGGGATTTTGTCTTGCTTTACATTTAATTGTAATCCATACTGAAGGGGATAGCCTTTGACCTTCATCAGCAAGTGCTTCAAGTCCTCCTCATTTCCAACAAGCAAGGTTGTGTCATCTGCATAAGCCTCCCTCCAATCCTGTTATGTTCTTCTTCAGAGTCCAGTTTATCAGATTATTTTCTTAGCATAAAAATTGAGTAAGCGTGGTGAGAGGCTAGACCCCTGAGGGATACCTGTCCTGATTTTAAACCATGCAGTATCCCCTTGCTGTCTGATCAACTGCTGTCTGATCAACTGTCCATGTACGGGATCCAAATGAGCAGGATTATGTGTTCCGGAATTCCCATTCTTTGCGATGTTGTCCATAGTTTGTTATACTTCACACAGCTGAATGCCTTTGTGTAGTCAATAAACACAAGCAAACATCTTTCCAGTATTCTCTGGGTTCAGTCAAATCCATCTGATGTCAGCAATCTCCCTTGTGACACGACTTCTTCTGAATCTGGCTTGATTTTCTAACAGCCCCCCAGTCAATGTACTGCTGCAAATGATTTTGAATGGTCTTCAGCAAAATTTTACTTCCATGTAATATTAATGATATTGTGTGATAATTTCTGAATTGTTGGGTTCTTTAGAATGGTTACAAATATGGGTCTCTTCCAGTTAGCTGGCCAGATTTCTTGGCATAGGCAAATGGTTGCTTCCTGTGTTCATCAGCTTTTTTGAATACTTCACTTGGTATCCTTGTCGATTCCTGGAGGCTTATTTTTCGCTAATATTGTCAGTAGTTTGGACTTCTTTCAGTATCACTGGTTCTTGATCATCTGCTTACCTCTTGAAATGATTGTCTCCCTGCCTTTATCGTCCCCCAGTTTAGATATCCAATTTCTAAATCACTCAACTCTTAATCAGTCCACAGATAAATTCTCTGCATCCTAAGAAGAAAAAGACCCTGAAAAGTTACTGGTTTCCTTAGGAAGGGATTCATCAGTCCGCCAAAATCAGACACTTCATTGAGAGCCTTCGGGGTCAAATGCCGCGAACCTAAAAGTGAAACTTTAGAAACCAGAAGCACTCGGCAGGGATGAACGGGAAGGGGCCTCACGGGATGGCAGAAGGCAGAAGCCCCTTGAGCGCGTTGTAAACAATAGGCCAAGACGACGGGAAGAAGTCTCGTCGGAATGGCAGCTTGCCAAGACTCTCGAGAAACAATAGTGTTAACCTGTACTAGGTATGAAAACGGGGCTCCCCCTCCCCGCGGTCCGCCGACCACCCCGTCCCTCTGCTGTGCTCTTTCTGCCGTGTGGGCCCAACCCCCGGTGACCTGTCTGCCCTCTCCGGTCCCCCGACCACCGCTTCGCGCCCTCTCACCGTCTCATCTATCGCCACCGCGCTGCTCCCGACTCCCGCCGCATTTACAAAACAGCCGCCACTGCCGCTCCCTGCCCGGAGCCCCGCCTCCTATCGCCCCGCTCCCGGACGACCCCGCCCAGGAACCGAGGGCTGCTGGGAATTGTAGTTCTCTCCTGGTCTTCGTCTCTCTGACGCAGCGCCGCCGGACTCACGTAAACTACAAGTCCCAGAAGCTCTACGGCAGCGGACGTTGCTGAGCGCCTTGCAGCGCGGCGCCTCCGCCGGAACAGCGGGCGACCGGCTGGAGTAGCGGGCCGCGGGGCCGCTGAAGGCTGTTTCCGGAGGAGAGCGCTCGATTATCTACAGCTTTTAAATGAACTGGGGAGACTACGCGAGGAGTGACATGTCCTTGATCCCCACAACCGAAAACGCAAGGATCTAGCTCTTACAAACGGAAGGCTCCCCCACCCCGTTTGCAAAGGATCGGTTTTGGCGTAACTTTAGCGCTGGTAGCATTAGGCTGCTGCTGACGGCAAAGTCAGCAGTTCAAACTTTCTAACCGCTCCGAGGGGGAACTATGAGGCTGTCTGCACCCATAAATATTTGCGAATTGGACTGCTAATCTCTAGGACAGCGACCCCAAACCACCGGCCGCCAGAATCTTTCTACTCCGGTAAAGATTTATAGCCCCCGAAACCCACCGAAGACAGTTCTGTAAGTGACACGGGCCTAGATAAGTTTTAGCTTGAAACTTTACAAAGAGCTTTATACTCTTGAGCATTCACCTCTCTGAAACACACGAGTCCTTTTGTACTAGTTATCTAGTGCTGCTGTAACAAATACCACAAATTAAAATTTTATGATCCCTTCCCTTCAGGAAGACCCTTCACAGGACAGGTGTACGCAGTGGCTGAAACGGGATTCAAACACACCACACCAGTCGGAAGGACGTCGCAGGATCACACAATGTTTCCTTCTATTGTATGCAGAGTCATTATCAGAACCAACTTCGCAGCGCATAAGAACGATGAGTCCGAAAAAGCTATGCGTTGGAGAAACAACAAGCTATAAGTTGGAATCAACTTAATGGCAGTGAGTTTGGAGTTTTAACAACAAAGTAATCCAAGTGAAGAAGTGGGCTGGGTTACCGGTTGAGTTTCTGACTGAACGACCAGCCATTGAAAACCATCAGCCGTTCTGTGGGAGAAAGATGAGGTTTTCTACTCCCATAAAGCTGTACAGCCTCGGAAACCCACAAGGAGCAGTTCTATCGGTCTTCTAGGGTCACTGGGATTTGGAATCAAATGGCAGTGAGTGAGTTTGGTTTGGTTTTACAACAGCCCTGCTGGTGCTGTCATGCTGGGTCCTTAATCTCAAGGTCAGCGATTCAAATCCACCAACAGGGAGAAAGATAGGCTGCCTGCTCTTGTAAATATTTACAGCTGGGTATGCTATATAGTGTTGTGACAAGTCTGAATCAACTCGCTGCCAGTGAGTTCACTAGGGGAAGGCCTTCTTTATCTGCCAGCTCTGGGAGAAGGTCATTGCTTCTATTGAGTGATCTTTACCTGGTTTGGGTTCTCTCTTCCCATTTTTGGATTGTTGCCAAAGAATGGTAATAATTATTCTTTGAGCAGAGTAAGTCTGGATGTAAAGCTGTTGGCAGAGCTGAGAACTTTTCGTTGTCCAACTGATGGTTGCAGTTCTCACATCCTGAGAAGACACGTGTGGACCTGGCCAAAGGGCAGTCTCCAAACCCAACTCATTAGCCTAGGAAGGGTGACTCCAGCAGAGTAGGCAGATGTCCTGAGAGACAGAAGTCTCCGGCCTCTAGGAAGAGAGAAAGAAAAACAATAAACCAAACACTAGCTACCTGACCAGTGAGAGAGAGGAATTTCCTCACCAAAGCCTCCTAACCTTGGATGGTTATCATTTTACCTTAATAAAGAAATTTCTAGCAATGTTTGAAGCTGAACAACATCTCCTTGGAAAATCTCAATATTTTAATAGTAGAATTATTGTTGGCACTTTAGATTTACAGGCAAAAGATCCATGAAACATAAATGCCCATACAAGGAAGGAGTTATCCCATGTATTACATTCTAGAATGGCTGACCCGTGATAATCAAATAGATAACAAAGGAAAATTCTGATCTGAGTCTTTGCTATACTCAAAGGATAGCAATATACTGTCATAGGTGTCAATCCTATGTATTTGCTGAAGAGAACAATAATTGAGATGCTTATGTAATTATTTAATGGCTCTTAAAGCACTTTGTTGGCTTCTATTACATATTTTTAAACAGCACTTTCCACAAATATGAAAATGAGAGATTTGCATGTACGTTAACTGCAAAGGACAGAACTGACTAAGCCCCCTTGAAAATACTGCATGGCCACCTACATGTCAGACATTTTTTACCTATTCTCTAAATTTATTTTTTGTATGTGCAGTAAAAAACATAGCAAAACATTATCATGTTGAACTATACAATCCTTTGCCCTGAAATGTATTCACGGTGATGTGTAACCATCACCACCATCTAGTTACAGAACTTCTGCATCGCCTCAGATGGAAACCTTATACCAATCGAGCCGGCACTCGCTTCCCCCAGTCCCTGGCAACCACAAATCTGCTTTCCATAACTATGAATTTGTCTGTTCTTGACATTTTATGTAAATGTTAAGTGCCTACTCCAGTGGTTCTCAACCTTCCTAATGCCCCAACCATTTAATACAGTTCCTCGTGTTGTGGTGACCCCCCCAACCATAAAGTTATTTCCGTTGTTACTTCATAACTGTAATTTTGCTACTGTTATGAATCATCATGTAAATATCTGATATGCAGGATGTATTTTCATTGTTACAAATTGAACTTAATTACAGCATGGTGATTAATCACAAAACAATATGTCATTCTATATTGTGAAATATTTATTTCTAATGACAAATAAATGAAATTTTGTCTTGAAGCATGCTGTAGCATGGGTAAGAGTCTTCATGCCGGGTATTGGTACGTGGGCATACCTACATGTGGGTGGACCCACCTGGAGACGCATAGAGGAGCAATGTCTCAGTTCCTAAGACCATCGGAAATATGTGTTTTCCAATGTTCTTAGGCGACCCCTGTGAAAGGGCCATTCGGCCCCCAAAGGGGTCACAACCCACAGATTGAGAACCACTGGCCTAGTTAGTTCCAACTCATAGCAGCCCTATGTGCAAAAGAACTAACCATTGCCAGATCCAGCGCCATCCTCACAATGAGTGTTGTTTGAGCCCACTGGTGCAGCCGCTGTCTCAATCCATCTCCTCAAGGGTCTTCCTCTTGTTCACTGCTCCATCCCCTGTACCAAACATGGCATCTTTCTCCAGGGACTCTTTCTCCTGATAGCATATCCAAAGGGCATGAGAAGTCTTGCTATCTGCGCCTCCAGGGAGCATTCCGGCTGTACTTAAAACCATATCCTATGTGGCCTTTTGCATCTGGCTTCCTTCCCTTAGCACAGTGTTTTTGAGGCATATATATATATATATATCAGAACTTCATTTATCTTTAGGGACAAGAAGCAATTTTGTATGAGTATACCATAGTTTGTCTATCCGTTCATCCACTGATGGACGTTTAGGTTGTTTCTACCTTTTGGCGATTATGAAGAGTGGTCCTATGAACAACCATATACAAGTCTTTATTTGAATACATGGGGCATCCCCCCACCCAGTTATTTGGTGTATATACGTGTCTTCATTTCCTAGGAATTCCGTCTTAGTTATCTAAAACAAAAAACAAAGCTCACTGACATCAAGTCTATTCTGTCTCATCGTCACTCTGTAGGATAGGGTACAACTGCCCCTTTGGGGTTCCAAGACTAACTCTTTAGAGGAGTCAAACCGCTCATCTTCCTACCAGGAATAGCTGATGATTTCAAACTACTAACCTCGCCCAACACGTAACAACAAGGGCTCCTTTCTTAGTTATCTAGGGCTGCTATAAAAATACCAAACGTGGGTTACTCTAATGAACAGAAAATTATTCTCTCATAGTTGAGGAAGTTAGAAGTTCAACTTCAGGACATTGGCTTTCTCTTTCTCTCTCTGCTGACTCTGAGGGAAGGTCTTTGTTTCCACTCATCATCTGATGGCTTGGCATCCCTTGGGCATTTCCATGTATCTTGCCAACGATTTTCTCCTGGGTCTAGGAGGTTGCTAGCACTGGAACCCTAGGTCCAAACAATGCACCTCATCTTAAGCTCTTCTTTCTTAGTGGTAATAGAGTCTCCTCTCTCTTTGCTCATTTATCTCTCCTTTATCACTTGTAAGATAAAAAGTGATCCTGGCTTAATAGAAAAAAAAAGGTTGTGGCACTAACATCAGATCTGGGTTGTGACCTTATGAAGGGTGTTTCAGCCTACCCTAACCCCCTTCATCATATCAGGCTGATCATACCCCATCATGGGGGGATGAGGACATCATTACATAACTGCCAAACCTCTAAGAATCATGACCCAGACAATTGAGCACTTACCCATGACTCTCCATCTTTTAGTCCTCCCAATTCATGTCTATAGTTGGGCAGATATATGTGCTTGTCATTCAAGAGAGATGAGGGATGAGAGAAAGATCTGAGATTCATTGAATGCAGAGTGAGATTTTGGGAAAGAATCAGATCTTTCTGAATATGGTAAGAATAGAAGTAGCTTGTCAAAGATCAATATATATAGGTGATGTGAAAACAGAATGCATTTAAATCCTGCATCTGCCATTTATTCCTGAAGTGATTGTGGTACTTTGTACAGGTCCTAACTTTTTAAAGACATTTTATTAGGGGCTCATACAACTCTTATCACAAGCCATACATACATCAATTGTGTAAAGCACATCTGTACATTCATTGCCCTTATCATTTTCAAAGCATTTGCCCTCCACTTAAGCCCTTGGTGTCAGGTCCTCTTTTTCCCCACTCCCTTCCTGTTCCCCCTCATGAGCCCTTGATAATTTATAAATTATTGTTTTGTCATATCTTGACAGGCCCTAATTTTATCATTATGCTCCACCTTGTTATTATTAGGTGTCATCCACTCAGCTCCGACCCATAGTCGACCCATATGCACAACAAAATGAAACACTGCATGGTCCTGCCCCATTCTCAAAAGTATTCCTAGGCCTGAGCCCATTGATTCATCCAGTGTGAGTCCATCTCATTGAGGGCCTTCCTCTTTTTGGCCACTCATCCATTTTCCCAAACATGATGTCCTTCTCCAGGGATTGTCTCTCCTGATAATATGCCCAAACTATGGAAGACGATCTTGCCGTCCTTGCCTCCAATGAGCATTCTGGCCTCACTTCTTTCGATGCAGATCTGCTTGTCCCTTTAGCAGTCCGAGGTGTGGTCAATTTTCTTCCCCAGCACCACAATTCAAATGCATGGGTTCTTCTACAGTGTTCCATATTCAATGGCTACCGTTCACATCATATGACGCAATGGAGAATAGCATGGCTTGGGTCAGGAGCACCTTAGCCCTCAAGGTAATACCCTTGCTCTTCACTACTCTCAAGAGTTCTTGTGGAGCAGGTTTACCTAATGTGATACATCTTTCGATCTCTTGACGGCTGCTTCTGTGAGCATTGATTGCAGACCCAAGTAAGACAAAATCCTTGACAACTTCAGCCTTTTCTCCATTTATCATGATGTTACCTATTGGTCCAGTTGTGAGGATTTTGGTCTTCCTTATACTGAGTTGTAATCGATACTGAAGGCTGCTGTCCTCGATCTTAGTCAGCTAGTGCTTCACTTCCAGCAGGCACTGTTGTGCCATCTGTATAATACGCCTTCCTGAAAAGGTGAGGGAGGAGAGCTCAGCAATGATGGCGGAGCCGTTGCTGGGTGGCTGCGAGGAGAGCCAAGTCTGAATCTCTGAGTCTAAACAGAGTACCTAAGCACGGAGGTGCTGAGGCAGCTGGGAGCAGAGAAGTAACCTCTCCGAGTGGTATGAAGTCAATCGGGGATGATTGCCTGGAAGAGGATCAGAATGGTTTCAACCCCAAAATACTAGGAAGGGAAAAATGTCTTCCTCACCAGAGCGACGGGCTTCCTAGGAAAGGTGTTTCTGAAGAAATTGCTGAGGTCTCGTCCTAAGAGGATTCAGTCTATGTCCTGGGGAGGCATAAGGCTGGACAAACTCATCAAGAGCAAGTGGAAGAAATCGTTAGTGGTAGGCTCTTTGACAGGTTGAGGAATGAAAATCCAGATTTTAGAGAAAAAATTATAGCCATCAACAGCAAACTAACCCATCCTAAACTGCTTTAAAAAACATCATTTTATTAGGGCTCATACAACTCTTATCACAATCCATACATACATCAGTTGTGTAAAGCACATTTGTACATTCATTGCCCTCATCATTCTCAAAACATTTGCTCTCCACCTAAGCCCCTGGCATCAGTTCCTCATTTCCCCCTTCCTCCCACTTCCCTCTCCCTCATGAACCCTTGATAAGTTATCAATTATTTTTTCTTATCTTGCCCCATCCGACGTCTCCCTTCACCCACTTTTCTGTTGTCCGTCCCCCAGGGAGGAGGTTATAATATAGATCCTTGTAATTGGTTCCCCCTTTCCAACCTACCCTCCCTTAACCCTCCCAGCGTTGCCACTCACACCGCTGGTCCTGAAGGGATCATCCACCCTGGATTCCCTGAGTTAAACTAGCTTTTAATGCAGACAACATAGAGGTCCTCCTAGATTCCACCAATGTAATATTTCACTGTGTAGCACCAGTAAGGTTTAATGAAAATTTAAGAAATGCTCATCAGTTAAATGTGATTGCTACAAGACAGCTTACTCTCCTCACACAACAAACATGTATTTGTGCATGTCTCAACAACATATGCGTACTGCAATAGAAAGCATATTGGTGAAATAGTCTTGCCACCTCCTGTTGAGCCCAAGAAGCTGATTGATTCTTAGACTGGATGGATGATGGCCTAATAAAATGATATCACCCCTAACTTGATAGGGGACAGGCCTAATATGTACACATACATGAAAGCCTTGGCCAGAATATGTTGTACAACAAGAAGGAGCAACGCTTCCCCATGATGCTGGTGCATACATTGCTTGAGTTTGAGGATGGTGGATCCTATGAGTTGATATCCCATCCAGGCCTGCTTTACTGAGCTCCTGAGATATGAACTGTTGCTGACCCACCCTGCTTTCTACTGCCTGTGGGCAGACTCTGCCTGTTTTGACAGACTCCACTGTCTGCTTCCTTGACATTGGACCAAAGCTCCTTCCAGGAGTTGAAGGACTTTCAGTATATTAGCTGTTCCACAAAAGTGAGTTGAACTGAGCCCTGTGTATTGCTGTGTGGACTAAACCAACCCAGAGACATTCATATGTGTATAAGAAAGAGCTTTTTTGTACAAGAGCAACTGAATGGTGAGAAAATATCTTATCCCAGTCCAGATCAAGTCCATGACTCTGATATTAGCCCATATGTCTGATACCAATCTATAAATCCCCCTTCAGGCTCACACAACACATGCAATGACGCAGAATGCAGGAAGATCACAAGTTGGTGGGTGGAAAGTCTTGTGGATCCAGTGGCAGTAGAAGCCTCTCTGTGCTGGCATGGGGTCTCCAAGTGCCCCCCCCCACAGGTCCAGGACTCTGGCTGCATCAACATAGCTCCATCAGGTTAGCTGTCAGTAATGTCTCACAGGGAGAGAGTGTGTCCCACCTCCAGTGAGCTATTTTATCTCTGTAGTGCTTCCAAATGAGATCCTCAAGCTGTGACCTGATGGACAGGCCAGACTTTACCAATTCTTCAAACTGACAGCTTATGTAAGTGCCAGAGAGATCTTTGTGGCACCTTTGCTTACCGTTGCTCTGTTCACCTCTCCAGAACACCTTCGGAGGTAAACACAGCAGCCTGTTTGGAAACCTGCTTCAGGAGGAAGCAACCCGTGTTGCCAAGGAATTGTGCTTATTGGTTTTAACCTGTCTGTGAGGGTCCTGAAGGCCTGTTGGCCAGGGCTTGCTTTTGTTTCACCTGACTTGGCACTCTCTCCAGGTAGAAACGTGACTCGGCAGAGTGGCTGCCTTGAAAATCTTGGCAGGCAGATTCCAAAGAGGTTTTAAAATTGGGAAAGGTATGTGTCATAGTGTATCCTCTCACCATACTTACTTAGTCTGCATGCTGAACAAATAGTCAGAGAAGCTGGGTTATATGGAGCAGGAGGCATCAGGACTGGATGAAGGTTTAGGAACAGCCCACACCATGCAGATGACATGACTGCTTGGCGAACGTGAGGAGGACTTGCTGATGAGGATCAAGGGTCGCAGCCTTCACTGTGGATGACGACTCAGTACCAAAAAAACAAAATCCTCACAGCTGGACCGATAGGTAAAAGAAACAATTGAAGGGGTCAAGGATTTTGTTTTGCTTGGATCTATAATCAATGCTCACGGAGGTAGCAGTCAAGAGACCAAACAACACATCGCTTTGAGTATATCTCCAGCACAAGACCTCTTTAAAGTGTTGGAAAGCAAAGGGTATTATTTTAGGGCCTAAGGTGCCTGACCCGTGTCACAGCATTTTCAATCACCTCAGGTACATGCGAAAGCTGGGCTTTGAATAAGGAAGACCGAAGAAGAATCGGGCATTTGAATTCTGGTGCTGACACAGAATATCAAAAGTACCATGGATTGCCAAAAGAACCAACAAATCTGTCTTAGAAGCACAGCCAGAATGCTCTTCAGAAGTGAGGATGTGGAGGATTGAGATTGGCTTCAACAATGGCTCACACAAGAAAGACTCTGGGGATGGTTGTGTTTCGTTCATCTAGCCTATGTTATACATAGGGGTGCTAACGGTCTGAACCACCTTGATGCCACCCTACAACATGGACCCTAATAGGAGGAAGTCGAGGCCTTCTATTCCAGAAAGATTTACCATCTCAGAAACCCAACAGGGCAGACAGTCTCTGTCCCATGGGGTCACTATGAGTCAGAATCAACTTGATGGCAGTGATTTGCAGTGGACACCGTGCCAGTTACATAATATGTCAACTTGAGGAAGAGGTTGAGCCTAGCCTATCATTAGGTCACTGCTTGGTGACCTCATTTGGAGACACAGTGGAAATAAAAAGCTCACTGTAGGCCAGATGCACTCACTCCCTGAGACATTCCTGTTGACAAGCCCCATGGGGACACACTGAAGGACCCAGAGCCCTGGGGCCGGAGGAGCCACATGGAGACCCTATGCCAGCACTGAGATGCTGGATCCATAAGACATTCCACTCACTGGCCTGTGATCTTACTGCATTCGGTGTCATTGCATGCGTTGTGTGAGTCTAAAGAGGAATGTATAGACTGGTATCGGACATATGGGCTATTAACAGACATACGGACTTGATCTGGATGTTTTCTTAATCTACAATTACTCTTTGATATAAAACTCTTTTTCTTACACACATGAGTGCCTCTGGATTAGTTTCTCTAGTCAACCCAGACTCACACAGACACTAACAAAGAGCCCTGGTGCCCACCTACCAGCCCCTCCGAGGACGAGAGCTGGAGCAAACTCTGCTTCCATAAAGAATCGCCGTTTCGGAACCCCTGGCTCTAGCCTGCCCAATACGGTTGCTATGCATTAACATCGACTGGCTGGCATTGCGTTTGGACCGTTTATGCATGCGAACACCAACTTCAAAGTCAAGAAGCCTTCAGCGCCGCTAGTTGGCTTGCCCTCTGGTTTGCCCGACCTCAAACCCTCCTGAAATGAGCTTCTCCTTGGCCGCCGGAGGAGGAGGAGGAGGAGGAGGAGGAGGAGGAGGAGGAGGAGGAGCGGACGAAGCACCTCTCCCTCCCAGCTCTGGCTGAGGCTGAACGTCCGAGACGGTCCCAGAGAGGGGTGCTGGGCTGCGGGGGGCGGAGTGTGAGGTGCGGCCTCCGGGCGACGGGGTGGGGCTCCGGCCGGAGGAGGCTGGGATCAGAGTCCCAGAAGGAGGAGGAGGAGCAGGAGGGAGAAGAGAAACACAAGCCAAGGCCAGGCGCCTGGAGCTGTGGCCCTCCGCCAGGTATGCCAGGGTCGCAGATGGCCTGCGGGGTCTCCGCGGGCCTCCCTCCCGGCCCTCCACTGGAGGGCGAATCTGGCTGCGCTCCGCCTTTGGCAAGCAATGCCGCCCTGTCGGTGCTGCGCCACTGTCTTCCTGGTGCCGCTCGCAGCGACCGGCGCTTCCGTGTTAAAGGGACCCTCGCGTCCAGGGTCCCCACGGCGCGCCCTGTCACCTCCACCCCGGGAAGTTGGCAAGGCGCTTTCCAGGGCGCCTCTCTTCTTTGGGACGGATTTCCGAGGGAAAACCTAGTCCTGTTTGGACGCGCGATCCGGGGAGGGAGTCGCCGTGGGCGCCATGAGGAACGGGGCGTGCAGTTTCCCGTCAAGAGCCGGCGTGAAAGTAGGATGTGCAGGGCAGGCCCGCTGACTCGGCCCGCGAGTCCGCCCGAGTCCAGGACTGGGGAGTTCCGCTTCCGGGAAGGCCGGGCTCCGCTCCCAGTAAACAGGTTAAAATCTCCCGAGTGTGGCCTGGTAAGGAGGAGCCCCTGAGGGAGCAGGTGGTGAAAGTGCCCCGCACCGACGTCACATGCAGCTTTCCTCTGGTTCTTTAAAGCTACCCCTCCCCACCCCGCCCCTCCACCATCACGACCTTAATTCTGCCTTTCAAATCTGGCTAGACCAGACCATGTACACGGACACAGGGAATCCAGGACAGATAAACTCCTCGGGACCAAACTTGAGAGTGGCCATACCAGGAGGGGGAGGGGAAGGGGAAGGTGGGGGGAGAAAAGGGGAACCGATCACAATGACCTATCTATACCCGCCTCCCTTGAGGGTGGACAACAGTCAAGGGGGTAAAGGGAGACATCGGACAGTGCAAGACATGAAAAAATAATAATTTGTAAATTATCAAGGGCTCATGAGAGAGGGAGGGAGGGAGGGAAGGAAGGAGGGAGAGGAAAAATGAGCTGATACCAAGGGCTCAAGTAGAGAGAAAATGCTTTGAAAACGATGGTGGCAACAAATGTACAAATGTGCTTGACACAATGGAAGGATGTATTGGATTGTGATAAGAGTTGTACGAGCCCCCAATAAAATGATTTTTTTAAAAGCGAGGGTGGTGAGACTCCTGCGCTTTGGGTGTGTTCTCAGGGGAGACCAGTTTCTGGAAAGGGACATCAAACTTGGCAAAGGGAGGAAGACTCTCAAGGAGATGGACCAACTCAGAGGCTGCAACCACGGGACTCAAAGTGAGCCACAGTGGAGAGGGCGCAGGACCCCTGGTGCTCCGTCCTGCTGTGCGTAGGGAGGAGGCTTTATGGTAATGACTTAGGCTGCTAATGGCCAGATCATTCTTTAGGAACCACTAGGGGCTCCTCCAGCGAGGGTGACAAAAGAGGCTGTCTCCTCCCATCAAGAGACAGCATAGCCTCAGCGTAGTTCTACCGGGGCTGGACAGTGGCTCTGACTCTGGCTCACACTCAAGGGGAGCAAGTGCTTAGGTTCACTGGGTTCCTCTGTGAGAGAGAAGCTGCTAGAGGGTACTTCCCAGTGTGACTGTGCAGAACGGCACTCTAATGTAGCCCTAAACCTAATGGCCAGTAATATTTTTTATTTTTATGCCCAATATTTACTTATTGGTTGGTTGGTGGAGTGAGTCTCTTTCCATAACCATACTGAATTCTTCAAAAGTCCACAATGCTCAGAACAGAATGATTTCACTTTTTTGTACCACTGTTGGATTGGGTGATTACTATTTGGATCACGGTTTGATTGTTTTAAGGGCTTTTAAGTACCAGAGGGTTTTTCCCCCTCAAAAACTCAGGGTGACTGGGGCCAACAATCTGTGTGGGTTGCCTTAGGTTCCATGAAAGGCAAGGCTCGAACACAAGCGTTGACAGCAATATTGGGCCAGATATCTGAAATGAAACTTCATAGCTATGGCAGACTTCTAATCAGTTTTGTAGGTGACAGATCCGAAGGGAACTAATTACAGAATCCATACAGAGCCAAAGTCCGTTGGAAATCAGAGGAGAGCACCCCTGGCCATAGTGATTGACCGTATTTTCAAAGGTCTGAAGCGCAAACACATCTGAATTAAGTCTTCTAGGTAAGAGGAGTTACTCTCCCAATTAAGCCCACTGGGCCTTTATGCTGCTAGATAATATCATGTGTTTGTTACCTAATATCAGGCAAAATATCTCCTGATAGGAATCTAAACCCACAGGCAATGACGTGATTCTGATTCATGGTGACCTATGGAACTCCAAACTCACTGCCATTGAGTCGATTCCAACTCATAGGACAGAGTTTGAACTGGCACTGTGGGTTTCCCAGACCGCGGTTTGAACTGCTGATCTTTTTGGTTAGCAGCCCCAGTTGTAACCCACTAAGCCAACGGAGATGCTAGCAACCCATATGTAGTTTTAAATCTTTACAGTGGACAGTCTCATCTTTCTCCTAAGGAGTTTCGTGCAACTTGGAAACACTGACCCCAAGGTTAGCAACTGAATGATGAAAAACTGAAACTGTACGGCCATCAAGGCTGTTTCAACTCACAATGAGTCTGTCAGATCGGCTGGTGGCCGTGAGTTAGCAGCCCAACGTGTAACCAGTAACACTGGCAGGCTCCGAGGCTCAGACTATAACCTTTTAAATAAAACTCTCCTTCACTTTGTTCACAAAGCAGGGAAAAGATTTTGTGACCTTTCCACAAAGTTTCAAAAATTGTCAGGGGATCTTTAATAATTTGCTAAGAACTACTGAAGTTATTGGAACTAAAATCTCAAGGGTAAAAACTTTTCGAAAGCCTGTGGCTTGACGCCAAACAGGAAGAAGCTCTGCTGGGGTAGTAAGTTATCCATGAGGTAGTGAGAAATCACTAGCCTCAAGGCAAGAGAAAGAGGAAACTTTCTATTCCCATAAAGACTTACAGTCTCGGACCCACAGAGGAAGTTCTACTCTGTCCCAAAGTATCGCTGTGAGTCAGAATCAACCCAAGGGCAGTGAATTTGATATTTTTTATTGTTTATTTAAACACAAACAAACATGTGGCTTGGTAAACCCAATCCATCTTTGCCCTCACAAGAGGCAGATTATAAAAAGAATGAATTAATTCTTCAAGCCAGTGGCAACTGCCCCGCCCCCCAACATCCCCCAAACCACTGCTAACGAGGTGTTTCTGACCTATGGTGACCATGACCCTGTCTAGAGTTTCTGAGACTGTAACTCTTTACTGGTGCAGACGTCTCATCTCGGTACTGGAGTAGGCTCTTGGTTTTGCACCAGTGACCTTGCAGTTCACGGACCAATTCACCCCGAAGCGCCACCAGGGGTCGTCAGACCAGTAATTAAAGCAAAGCTTGTTTTAATGGCAAGAAATTCAGCTGCTGGTTTTATACTACTTGACATTAAAGCCCCTCAGAAATCTTAAATCAAAATATTAAGCTTTATCCAGATAGATACAACATTGGCCATATCAAATCAGTTTCTCCAAACTCAAATGGAGGCTGAATGTAGGTCAAGATCAAAGTGGAGTTCGGCCTCCCCCAGGAAACCGTAGCCTTCTGCAAACAAGTGGTTTAGAATTTAAGTTCTAATAGGGACCCATCCACTGCTCTGAGGGTGAGGGATGTGGCAGTCTGCCCCCGTAAGGATTTACAGCCTCAGAAACTGTACAGCAACAGTTCCAGCCTGCCCTATGGGGTCGCTGTTAGGATCAATTGAACCCCGTGAGCCTTGTTGCTTTGTTCTGGCATTGTGCCCAAAGAGACAGTCACCCTAGTGTGGACGTGCTGTAGAAGCCCTGGTGGTGCCGGAGTCACATGGTGGGCTGCTAACTGCAAGGTCACTCGTTCTCAAAGGAGGAAGAGGAGGCTTTCTGCTCTCATGAACAGTTAACAGTACAAAGTTCACAGTCTCAGAAACCCAAAGAGGCAGTTCTACCCTGCCCGATAGGGTGGCTCTATGTCCAAGTCAACTTGATGGCAGTGAGGTTGTTATTGTTGTTTTTCTTTTGAGATAGGCATGCTGCGGGTCTTTTCATTGCATTTGACAGGACCGTTGATTTAGTAAGCATTTAATTGGAACTGTCTATGAAGAAAGGAGCCCTGGTGGTGTAGTGGCTGAGGTATTGAGCTGCTAACTGCAAGGTCATCAGTTCAAACCCACCAGCACAGCAGCTCAACGGGAGAGAGATGAAGGTGTCTGCTCCTGTAAAAATTTAGTCTTGGAACTCCTATATAGGATCTCCATGGTGGCATACTGGATTACACATTGGGCTATTAACTGTGAGGTGGGCAGTTCAAAACCGCTAGCAGCTCCAAAGGATAAAGATGAGGCGTTCTACACCCATAAAGATTTCAAGTTTTGGGAACCCACAGAGGCAGTTCTACTCTGATCTATAGGGTTGCTATGAGTCGGAATCGACTGGCCTGCAGTGGGTCTGGTTTGGCCTGTGGTCTTGTAGGGCGTTCCCAGGCCTCTTTAGAGAGAGGAGATGCACATACATTCCATTATGTACATTGAGTGTCAATCTTTTCTAGGCTCTAATGGATGGTTACAAGTTTTTAGTAAATAGACATTTATCCAGTGCCAGCCAAGAAGGGAGCTAGACACCTAGGTTTTGAGATTATTTGACTGCTCTTATGCAATACTATATTATCCAAATTTTCTTTAGCATGTATTATGTATAAATGGCTCCTGGTGTTGAAGTGTGCTAACCAAAAGGGCAGCAGTTCAAAGCCACTGGTGCTCATTGGAAGAGAGATGGGGCAGTCTGCTTTAGCAGAGACTTTCATGGGACATTCCTCTGCCCTGTAAGATGGCTGTGAGTCAGAACTAACTTGATGGGAGGGGCTGTTAGGTAAGCATGTGTTACTATGATTAGAAAACTTTTATTTTGTAAAAGCACAGGTCAAAGGGCTTCAAAACACACCCAAGAACCTGGACAAGTGGACCTGTGCAGTCACACCCACTTGA
The DNA here is from genome assembly GCF_050624435.1 of Tenrec ecaudatus. Taxonomy (NCBI): domain Eukaryota; kingdom Metazoa; phylum Chordata; class Mammalia; order Afrosoricida; family Tenrecidae; genus Tenrec; species Tenrec ecaudatus. The sequence continues at coordinate 12,867,781 of NC_134540.1, forward strand.
GCTTGCCTCGTTCACGGTAGCCCGGGCTATGATGTTATACTGACACTGTCCTTAAAATGGGTCAGATTCATTCAAGATGTTTAGCCTTTTACTGGGTTATTTGTTAACTGTCAGAGGCTAAGAGCAAGATCCAACCCACCAAACCCACGCTGTTGCATTGATTCCTGCTCATAGTGACTCTCTAGGGAAGAGGGAAACTGCCTATCAAGTTTTCAAGGCGGTGAGTCTTCATGGAAGCACATTACTACATCTTTCTCCTGCAGAGTAGCTGATAGGTTCAAACCTCCGACTTTGCAATTAGCAGTGGGACAATTAATCCACGGTGCCGCCAAAAGCCAAAACCAAACTCACTCCCATCAAGCCGATTAGGACTCCACACAACCCTACAGGACAAAGTAGAACTGCCCCTGTGGGTTTCCAAGATTGTGACTCATAAAGCCTCGTCTTTCTCCTGCAGAGCAGCTGGTGGTTTCGAACTGCTGAGCTTGTAGTTAGCAGCCCAATGCATAACCCATTACACCACCTCCACCAACACGACTCTTTACTACACTTGATCTTAGCCAAAAGGCCGAGAAGTGATGACTCTTTAAAAAATAAGATACCCATGCTTATGAGTAGAGATATCACTGCCATCAAGTCCATCCCAACTTCTAGTGACCCTTTGTAGAGTTTCCAAGGTTGTGACTCTTTTGCTCATCTTACTCCGAGCAAGACACATGAACTGAAGAAGCAGTGTGGTTTAATACTTTTTTTACAGCATCCATCATTATCGTCACGCTCATATACAATGAAATGCTCATTACGAACCTGAGTGTAAAAAGACACTCAGTCAACACCAAATTATGAAATGTTAATGGCACTGAGATGTAGTTAATTAATTTGTCCCTTCTAACCATAGTCCCTTAATGTGATGTATTATAAATTCTAGCCTCTATGCCCATGGTTATAGTCCCGTTTTGGAAGGAGTTTCTGCCGTGCTAATGGACAGGGTAGGTGGGATCTGTTCTGTCTCCACCTTACTAGAGCGGGTGGACCAAGTCACTCTCCTCTGTTTCTGTGGGGATGTGGTCAGCTGAAAGACAAAAACCACACCTCCATCAAAACCATTCCTATGTGTACAAGAGCTGTGTTAGTCTGGGTAAACTAGGGAAACGAATCCACAGAAACTCATATGTATAACAGAGAATTTTATAGAGAGAGTAAGTGTACATTAAGAAAGTATCCCAACCCAGTGCTGTCCAAGCCCATAAGTCCAACATTAGCTTATATGCCCAACACCAATCCACAAAGTCCTCCTCCATCTCACAAAACACACACAATGACGCCAACTGCAGGAGGAAAGCCGAATCAGTGAACGTGTAAGCATCTCAGTGCTGGTAGGGTCTCCACACGGCTGCTCCAGCACCCAGGGCTGCATCTGGGTAGGTCCATGCGGGTACTCCTCAGGGATGTCTTGCAGGAAGTGAGCCTTGCCAGCTGAAGCAGGGAACTGGCTAATGCAGCTGCACCCTGGTGTGACCATCAGAAAGCAAGAGACCCGAAAACTAGAAAGGCGAGGCTCATTGAGCCATTTATCCCTCCACCCTTGAATGAATCCCACATGTGTTTATTGGCCAGGTTGGTACAATAAACCTTAACGATCTCAAGAACCGTCTTGGACACAGAGAGAAATCCCAGGAACATAAGGGAAGGCGCACCACTAAAGGAGCGTATTCAAGATCTCTTTCAGAAGCGCAGAGGCTGGGATCAGAGACACTGGAGGCTGTAGCCTGGAGACCATCCGACAGAGGAAAGGAGCCAGGCTGAGCCCAAAGGCTGGGGCAAGGAGATGATGAGATCAAACAGAGGAGCAGCGCCACGACTGTAAAACAGGCAAACGCACTAGCTTCCTGGCCCACAAAAGCAGAGGCCGGGAGACCCAGGGAGAGGCTCTGCTCCTCAACCACAGAGTGAGCTACTAGCTGAGAACAGGTGTTTCTGTGGACCAGTGGCTGTTTCCTTACTATTTTCTGATTCTGGGTTGTGGTAACATGGTAGCTGCCCTCAAAAGCTCCCTTCATCGTGAGTTTGTGAGTTCTGCTTGGCCTTTGCAAGGGATTACCTAGCCCAACAGAGAAGTAGAGGGTTGTGGGAGGAATGGTCAGTGATAACTTGATGTTCATGTTAATTTGAAATAAATGCTTGGACATTCTTGAGCCACACACTCCTCTGTATTGAGATTTGTAATGTTTCCCTTAGGGGATGTTAAGCCTGTGCTATCATGAGATCTGCTATAAAAATCATTTTAAAGCCAGTATACATACTGCAAATTAGGATACTATTCTTTTTTGTGATTGTAATATGATTGTCAGTAAAAAAAATGGTGTCCAATTCTCCAGCAGTTTGCATGTAAAATAATTCTAAATTCACCAACAGAGTCACCAAGAGGAGAGCCCTTTAAAACAACGGCTTGAAATTTGTTTTTATCTGCAGGATGACTGGGGGAATCTTTGCAAATTGTACCTTCTATCTGAAAGTCAAGTACTTAGCTCGTCAGCAGAAGAAAAAGCTACAAACGGACATTAAGGAGAATGGTGGAAAGTTTTCCTTCTCAATAAATCCTCAGGTATGTATATGTTTTCCAAGAACTGTCTGATCAACATCCTGCACTGTGGAGAGGTGGGCCCTGGTAAGAAGAACGAGCAGAGAAAAGCTGGCAGCAGGAGGTTGGCAATAATGGCAGGGGAATCCATGAAGGCAGGGGAACTTGTGACATTGCAATGTGGACGTTGGGCTGGGGGGGGCGTGATTAGCGGAAAGAGAGCCTGGGCCTGTCTCTTCCCTGTTGTGAGATAATCCCAGCTGTCTGTGGGATCTGATAGGACTGGAGCACAGCTGAAGTGGTAAAGAGAAAAATTTCAGACTAGCCAAAAATATCGTTGTGTTAGACTAGGTTGTCTAGAAACACTAAACCAATGACACTCATAGATGTATAAGAAAGAACTTTGTATCAATGAGTAATTTTATATCAGGAAGCCATCCCAGACTAGTCCGCCCCCAATAGTGGCTGGAGCCCTCTTAAGACACAGACAGCTGTGGCCGATGATGCAGAGAGGTGAAGCAGGGTGCAGAGAAATCTCAGGTCTGTGGGTGCAGAGTCACGTGGATCCAAGGTTGGTGGGAACATGACCGGGGAGTGGCAGCTCTCTAGGTTTGTGACCCACTTTACGTCCACCCATGGAAGCAGATACAGAGCCCCGTGGAGGAGGAAGATGGAAAGAGGGCCAGAGAGAGAAGTTCTCAGTGTTTCTCCTATCAAAAGCCCACATCCCTCAAAAGAGCATCACCAGGCTGTGACCTGATTGATAGGCTGGACTTCAGCCCTCTACTTTCACACCGGTGCAAGTCGATATAAAATCCAGCTGTCACATTTGTCAAAGGAGAAATGCACAGCCTTCGACCAACCGAATGCTGTAGTCAGTGTCCACCATGCCACCTCCAGTGTCATGAGGGCCTCTGGATGCATCTCGTGGGGGATGGACACAAGGATATGTCATCTGAATGCCTGGGCTTACCTGTACTGAGTGTTTTGTTTGTTTAAGGCTGCAGAAAACTACCTGCAGCATTTCTTCTTGAAACGAACTATAGGTCTCACAGTTCAGATGAAATCTCGAAAACAATGAAGGCTGACTGCCTCTTTTTGAACACCTCACTGTAAGGAGGAAAAAATGAACTTCAGATGATCTTCGTCGAGCCAATGAAGTCATAAGGCTGCAAATGGGGGACCTGACTCTCAGGGGTTCTCCCTTTAACTGGGCCCACTGAGTCACCTGCTCCACCCTAGGACTTAGGGGGTGTGGGAATGGGGGCTTCTGCTTGGTCCTGGGGGGCGATTTCAACTCCAGGTACATGCTAGGCTTTTCTTTGACATTTTATAGCTATTAGGCGACTGTCAGGAAATAGAATGTTGCTATTTACCTCCAGTTTAGGCTAATTTACTACCTGTAATTACGAACAAACACTCACAAAGCCGATAATATTAACATTATAATTTAAATATTAAACATTACAACCGTATGACAATGTTTTGTAATAACAAATGAGTGCTACTTTTAGACACATAAGAACTCTCGTTATTGTAGTTTATGATAAAGATTTTTAATGTATGGAGAAGTATTAGTTAGATTTTTTTATTTATAGAAAGGTATACTATATATATATATGATCTATTAACACACATGTTTGACTGACCTCAGATACAAACAATACCTATTTCAACTTGGAAGTTATTTTTGTCAGTGTCTATGAGCACATGAAATATGTGTATAAGCTGTTAAAATGAAGGAGACAGACCGACAAGCAATGATGAGGACCGATCTCCCAGATAAGTTGTTCAGTAGAAAAGCAAAAACAGAAAAGTACGCCTAACCTGCCGCCACTGTGGTTAAAAGCATTCCTGTGTGTGTGGAATTTCTCTAGAAGGACACTTGAGGAAAATTTTACAGCAGGCGCCTCGGAGAGGAACTGGGACCAGTGGTGAGAAGTTAACAGATCCTAACTCTTAACATTTTAGACACTCTGCGAAGGGCATGCTATAATTATTCAAAAGTGCACTCGTGAAATGACAGATAAACAAATAACAGATGCCCTTTGCACGTCTCATTCCACTCCTAAGGAAATCCTTGAACAAATGCACAACTGTCATGGCCTGAGGAGGTTCATCAGAGCGTTGCTGACAGTGAAGCTCCACAAGCATCCTCGAGGCCCGGCTCATCAATGACAGTCCTTCCAAACGCCTTAAAGGAGCCCTAATGGTGGCGTAGGTAGGGCGCTAATGACAAGGCCAGCAAACTGAAATGACCAGTTGCTCCTTAGGAGAAAGATGGGGCTTTCTACTCTCACAAAGATGTACAGTCTGGGAAACCCACCTGGGTAGATCTACTCTGCCTGCAGGCTCTCGGCGAGTCCAAATGGACTCGATGGCAGTGAGTGTTTCGGATCCTCTTCAACAACTGGTGAGGGAGCCTGGTGACATAGTGGCATTGAGTTGAGCTTTGGTCCTCTTTACAAACATGATTTTTAAAATTTTTGTTTAACTAGATACTGTATTATTTATAAAAGTTTTAGCAATCTTAGAAAAAATTTCCCAAATTTACTTCAAACCAGACTGCTTTTGTAAGAGTGAATATGACAGCCAGAAGAGATTTATTAAAATGTCTTTGTGCCTAATGGACTGCCTCTTTCATTTGCAGTGCACACACGTAATCTTAGACAACGCTGATGTTCTGAGTCAGTATCAGCTGGAATTTTTCCATGAGAAACATATCCATATTGTAAGCCCAGACTTTATCGGGGAGTGTCTTAAAGAAAGGAGACTCCTGGATGTAAAGAATTACGATCCTAATAAGTCCCCAGACATCACACTACCGCCTGATCCCAAGGAAAGCAGTTCTGGTAAGCATTTGCTTCCTGTTCCTGTTTGACCGTGGAAAAGTCAGATCTCACTTCTCACATCAAACTGGGAGGATCCGTTCTATTCTAGCCCTTTCTGTTCTGCTTCTGTTCTGACACCAGTTGCCTAACCAGCCCTTCTTGCTCAGGGTTCCCAAGTGACGGAGCATGACTGTCCGTCTACCCGAGACCCAGCCCCAAGTCTAGGCGTTCCCGGGACACTTTCACGTGTCCATCTTCTGAGGCCTTATATTTATGTATTTTTAAAATTCCGATGCGGGTCAAGGTTTAGTGAGCAAGTTAGTTTTCCATCCCGTAATTCATACACATTTTGTTTTGTGATATTCGCTGCGAGCCTCACAGTGGAATAGCATCTATCTGGTCCCCTCCTTGGGTTCCCTGATTTCATTTGTCCTTTTCTGTCCTTTCCTGCCTGCAGTACTTGGGTCCTCAGGAGATGCTGTCCTTTTGCTGTCCTGTAGCTGGTTGTTCTGAGGGGTGTTTTCCTCACCAGGGTTTCTGTTCACTTTATAGACCTGTGTGCTCTTGAACGGAAAGGTGGTCCCTGGGCGTGGGTTCAGTTCCTAGTTTGAAAGAACCTCATCCTGACCCTGCAGTATATAAGAAACACTTATAACATGCTCACCATCATCTTTATAAAAGAAAGATGCCACACGCAAATGTTAATGTCTATCAATGAATTTTAAAGATAGTTTACATTAGAATGTCCCTTAGTTACCTATTAAGATAGAGTTACAGTACGCTCGCTTCTTCATCCTCTACACCATCCTCTTCTCACCCATATGGCCTTTGGATGACCGATAACTAGAGTTAGTTTAAGGAGCCTGGTGACACAGCTGTTAAAGCATTGGCCTGCTGACAGAAAGGCTGGTGGTTGGGACCGGCTCAATGATGCCCTGGGGGAAAGAACTGGCAGCTTGCTTCCCTAAGAGGACAGCGGAGAAAGCCACCCTGTGGGGTAGTTCTACTCTGCCCCCACGGGGGCGCTGTGGGTCCATTGGCGCCCAGCAATACAGTTCATTTAAGGACACACAGGAAGGAAGAAATCAGAGTAAATATGGTCCATTACCCCCCCCCAGAAGTATTACAAGGCAGGGACAATTCAACCAGGGTGCAGTATAGCCCATCCCATTCCTCTAGTTCCTCAATGCTTCCTCTCCCCACTACCATGACCCACTTCTACCTCACAAATCCGGCCAGACCAAAGTACACACATTGGTACAGATAAGAGCTTTCAACACATGGAATTCAGGACAGATAAACCCCTCAGGAACAGTAATGGGAATCGCGATTTCTTGAGGGTAGGGGATGGGGAAGGGGGAACCCATCACAAGGTTGGATATATAGCCCCCCACCATCGAGGGGGACGAATAACAGAAATGTGGGTGAAGGGAGACAACGGACAGTGTAAGACACGAAATAACAATAATATATAATTTATCAAGGACTCACGAGGGTGAGGGGTGAGGAAAAAAGAGGAGCTGATACCAAGGGCTCAAGTAGAAAGAAGATGTTTTGGAAATGTTGATGGCAACATATGTTCAAGTGTGCTTAATGCAATTGAATGATGGATTGTCATAAGATTGGTAAGAGTCTCCCAATAAAATGATTGATAAAAAAAGTAAAAGTTAAAAAACAAGAATCATAGCAACTCCAATAGTTATTTATTCATTGTAGTAAATGTTTGATCCGTAAACAAGTGTTCTCTTTGTTTGAATTCTAGAAGTGGAAACAGATGTTCCAGGCCTGCACAGTCCCTCCGAGAAGGAAAACATTGTGGAGTTCACTGAGTAATCCATTTCTGATTGTTACAACTCTACGGGGTGTGCAAGCGTGTCTGAGCCCCCGAGCATAGTAGTAAAATACTATGTCGGCGGGCCTTTTCAAAAAGGATTTAAATTTGTTTTGTTCACCTAAGGCTTTATGAAAATTTTCATTCCTTAAGACCTTTGACTTCAATTATGGTAACAGAATTTTTAGCTCCTCAACATTATGTGAGATTGGATAGAATTGTGAGATTAGGTGAATTTTTGAAAAGAAAAATCACTGGAGATAAGATTTTGTAGATTACCCTACTGACTACCTTTGCAGAGCAAATCACTCCTAGGGGCTGTTTCAAAGCCGGAAGTAGCAACCAGTGTCCTCAAGGGGGCATGTAAGACCAAAGTCCTGTATTGTTTCTTAAACCCCAAATAGCACTTACTAATTAGGCATCCCTTTTGGGCGTACTGTATTCATGAAAGTAGTTTGAAAAGAGAAGGTTAAAACTGAGACTCTAAAGTAAGAATGCTGAGGAGCCTGGCCCGTTGCTTTAAAAGAGAGCTGGCTGTGTTCGAGCCAGTGAGGGTGCCTGGTCTACAGCTGCATCATGTCTAGAGACTGGAGTTTGGCTGAGAAAACAGACGTCTCTGGGTGGCCCTTCCTCCTACCTGCTACCCAAGTGATTTTACATCTCCCGCGCCCGCGGCTCCTCTTTCCATGCAGACAGTAGTCCCAGTGCCTGGGATCAGAGCTCCAGGTTCATACTCAGGAGGAGCCAGCAGCTCATTCAATTGATAGATTACCTAACGGGTGGTGTTAAGCAAGGACTTCATATATTTTGCAAGGAATTATGAGACATGTAAGGAAAACTTTATGACCGTTCTAATTGGTCTAAGAATGCACTTTTATGTTGAAATTTGAATTATATAAATTTTAGGGTTTGTACAGAGAATGTTGAAATTCCTCGTTTTCCTCAAGAGTTTGAAGTCGCAAAATATAACACCTTGGAAAAGGTAAGAGTTCAATTTCTGTGTGGGCAAAAGAACAAAAGACCTTCTGATGGTTTCCCTGTTCAATTGTCTTCTCGTTGTTTTTAAAATGCATATTCTGAATAAAAACATAATATATAAATTGCTTTTTAAGTCAAGAAAATATTTAGTTCTAGTTGTTTCGTGTTTCTATTCTAAAAGCAATGCTGGTTCATAAGAAAATTTAAATAATACAGATTGTTAATAATAAAAATACTGATAATTAAATTTTCTATAGTCTAATAGTTGCAAATTTGACCCCATATATTTGTACAATGCTAAATTTTCTTTGCATGTGCATCGGGAAACCAAGCCTAACCAAATACGTTTCCTCTGGCCTTAAATGAAAATCAACGCTGATATTCAAAATGAAGCTCCCTGAGGATTTTTCATATACATGAAAACTATAATTTGAAAATAACCTTTCCATCCATGAAAAAAGAAAACATGAAAACTGAGACTGTTTAAACACATATAGATATATCACTGCTAAAAAATATGTAGATAGGACATGTACCAAAATATTGTGACTAGCTAGAGTCAAGTGTCAGGTGATGATAATTTTTTAATGCTTTTCTGTGCTTTCTAAAGTGACATTCCAAATGCACGTGTATGATTCCGCCTTTCTAAGGGCGCCTATGACATTGCTATTTGACTAATGCGGTGGATGATCTGACGTATTTTTCCCAGGTTGGGGCGGACGGCAGGAAGGAAACGGTAGTGGTGGAACTGCAGTGCTTCCAGGAATGTACACATTGCCCTTTTCTAGTAACTGTCTGCTTCTTCCTGGCTGATGGCATCGAGGTAATGGTCTTCTTACATCCGCCCTTGTCCACAATTAGTTTCCTTAACAGTGTTTAATGAACAAACCAAGTTGTTTACCTGGTAAATAATTTTGAAGGAGAAAGTGCATTCCGTTTGGGAGTGTTGCAGAGTGGGAACTGTCTATCTTGAGTGGATCACCTGGGCGCCTCCATCTGACATCATTCCCCAGGATTCAAGGTCTAGAGGGCTCCTGCTCCTTTTCCAAATCATTCATGAATATTTTTCTATTTACATCTCTAAAGGCAATTCCTTTGCATACTTTATTAAAAAACAAACAACCACAAAAAACCTCCCTTGCCATTGAGTCCATTCTGGCTCATTGGGACCTGGTGGAGTAGAACTGCCTGTTTTGGGTTTCTAAGACTGTAATTCTTTATGGCAGTAAAAAGTCTCATCTTCTCCCACAGAGTGGCTGGTGGTTTTGAACTGCTGACCTTGTGGTTGGCAGTCCAATGAGTAACCCACTCCAGGGCTCCTCAGTATTTGATGAAGCATTTGCCAAATGAGGAGCTCTGGTGACACTGTGGGGTAAGTGTTGGGATGCTAACAGAAGGTTGACCGTTCAAACCCAGCAGCTGCTCCACAAAGAGAAGGCTGTGTGCTGCCAGGAAGATGTACAGCCGCTAGAACCCTTTACAGGGTCACTAGGAGTAAGAATAAGGTTTGATGGCGGTGGCTTCGGTTTGTGTGCCAAATAGTGTACTACGCACCAGGACCCATCAGAAATTACCATCCGAAGGAAGTCAAAGCATGAATAATTTGAATCTATTGTGAAAAGTAACGATACTGGAATTTGTGTAAAATTCTGCCAACTCAGTCATAGGCAACCTGGGAAAGCGAAGGCTTTGCGGAGGGAGGCCAGTTGTCTTAAATAATTACGAAACAGCACGAGCTCCAGAATCAATACCAAAGTGACACTCACCTGACGCCCACGAGGGTGTCCTCCAAACTTCCAAGGTAGACAGTTATTTGAAGTCTAGATGAAGCCTTCAAACTTATACAGCTACCACCGGCCCTCCTGGCGCTAGAAAAGTGTTCAGGCTAGGAAACTCCTTCCGCAGACTGGGCGGCACTAGTAGGAGTGATCCTCACCAGCCAGGCTCACGGGTGTCAGCTACCCCAGCCGGCAGCGCAGGTGGGAGGGAAGAAGACTCGCCTCGAGTGGACGCAGGCTTGCAAGCCCTCTCCCACGGGAAGCCGATAGCTCTCTCCTATTGACATGGATTCCAGATGCTTCCAAGGAACGTGCCAATTATAAGAGTCCTGGCTCTCAGGAAAACCCACAGCCGAGGCTCCCCCTACCTAGAGATGCAGATTACCAGTAAGAGGCCTCCATCATTTAAGCAGTTTCATCTAATAGTCCAGTGGACCTCCCCCTTTATCAGGTTTCCATGGCAACCGAACTAGAGATCCTCCAAAGTCGCATTTGTGCATTTAGTTGTTTGGATGAAGAGTAAATTTAAAAATCAAATTGAAAACTCAGATAGAATATATTATAATTTTGTCTACGTTGAACGTTAGCCTTCTTAATCGAGACCCTCTGTCCTGAGCTATAGAAGTTCTTCATATGGTGCCAAAGGTCAGGTGCAGCCTGATGCAGCATCCCTAGGGTCATAAATCCAGAGCCATCTTCCCTGGGGTTCATGGTAGGGCACTTGGTCATGCAGAGGCAAGGGTTTCCAAAGAGCAGGGAGTGCCATGTCCCTGGGCAGGTTAGAAAGAAAGAGGACTGTGCCTCTCTAGAGCACCCCTCGCCCTGCTCCTTCAAGAATGTTGTGTACGCCCTCACAGTCTTCCAGAGTTTTCCTTACTCTACAGCCTTTTGGACTGTGGGCTTCTCCTTTTTTTAAAAAAAACATTTTATTAGGGGCTCATACAACTCTTATCACAATCCATACATATACATACATCAATTGTATAAAGCACATCTGTACATTCTTTTCCCTAATCATTTTCTTTTTTTACATTTTATTAGGGGCTCATATAACTCTTATCACAATCCACACATATATATACATCAATTGTATAAAGCACATCCGTACATTCTTTGCCCTAATCACTCTCAAAGCATTTGCTCTCCACTTAAGCCCTCTGCATCAGGTCCTCTTTTTTCCCCCCTCCCTCCCTGCTCCCCCCTCCCTCATGTGCCCTTGGTAATTTATACATCGTTATTTTGTCATATCTTGCCCTATCCGGAGCCTCCCTTCCTCCCCTTCTCTGCCGTCCATCTCCCAGGGAGGAGGTCTCATGTGGATCCTTGAAATCAGTTCCCCCTTTCCAACCCACTCACCCTCCACTCTCCCAGCATCGCCCCTCACACCCCTGGTCCTGAAGGTATCGTCCACCCTGGATTCCCTGTGCCTCCAGCTCCCATATGCACCAGTGTACAACCTCTGCCCTATCCAGTCCTGCAAGGTAGAATTCGGATCATGGTAGTTGGGGGGAGGAAGCATCCAGGATCTGGGGGAAAGCTGTGTTCTTCATCAGTACTACATCGCACCCTGACTGACCCATCTCCTCTCCTAAACCCCTCTATGAGGGGATCTCCAGTGGTCGAAACTTGGGCCTCGGGTCTCCACTCTGCACTTCCCCCTTCATTCACTATGGTATATATATATATATATATATATATATATATATATATATATATATATATATATATATATATATATACACACACACACACACACACACACACACACACACACACACACATATATATATATATTCTTTTTTTTTTTTTTGCTTGATGCCTTATACCTGGTCCCTTTGGCACCTCGTGATCGCACTGGCTGGTGTGCTTCTTCCATGTGGGCTTTATTGCTTCTCTCTTCTAAAGCCATCTTCTTTTCAAAGTTTTTTTTTTGTCTCCTCTGTTTTTTTTACATTTCCAAAAACAGAGAGAGGCAGCCTTCAAAGCTTCCCAGACTGCTTTGTGGAATGTGAACACAAGGACTCTGAACGACTCCAGGGTCTCAAGAACCCCTTTTCAGCGCAAGCCACTTCCCTCTCCCCGCACTCCCTTATTGCTAGGCTTTGAACAGTTTTGTGAAGAATTGGAGGCTTAACTATTTGGAGGGAAAGCAACAATAAGCGAGTTTCTAAACTCCGTCATGGCAGGAAGTTTCTCCTCCCCGTTGGCTCATAGTGAGTGTTTAGTAAAGATGGGCATTGTATGTAGTCTCTGTGCGTTCATATCCTAACATGTTGAGATCAACTGCAATCCACAGACCAGAAGACAGTCCTCTGGGAAGAAGACAGCTGAGGGTGCAAGTGAATTCTATGACAGCTTCCTTGAAGAACTGAAGAGACAAGGGTTTCTGCTAAGAGAAACCTTCACGCCAGAAGCAACCCAGTTAGCATCTGAAAAACTGCAAGCAGTAAGACTGATTTCCATGTGTTTATTCTTCTGGCCATAATAATCTTGTGTTATCGGGTTATAGTTGTTTTATTATAATGAGACTATACACAACAAAATGCATCCCTATTCAACAATTTCTACATATAAGAGTGGGCTTCAACAAGTTTGTGAAAAATACCATCCAAAGATAATGGAATTTTCCCATGAATTTTTGAAGCCCCTTGTAAAATTCAGTGACATCGATTACGCTTTACAAGTTGTGTAAACATGTTCACTGTTTTGTCAAACTGTCCATCACTAGTAGCATAAACTCTCTGCCCCGAAGCAATGACTTCTCCTTTTCCCTTTCTGCTCACTGTGAGCTTTTTGTTAAGTTTGAAAAGCTACTTAAATCATCAATTAGCTCTCTAAGTTTGCCTCTGTTTCTTATTCATGATGTTTATAAATTTAGGCTTTATATTTAGGTCTTTTACCTACTACGAGTTTGCTTTGTATGTAGTATGAGATATAGATTCTGTTTAATTTTTTGTTGTAAATGAATATCCAGTTTGCCAGTACTGTTTGTTGAACAGATCATTTCTTCCCCATTTAATGCGTTTGGGTCATTTGTGTAAGGTCACTGGTCTGCAGGTGGGTAGATTTACTTTGAGGAGCTCAGTTCTGTCCCATTGGTCTATGTGTTTGTCATTCTACCAGGACCAGGCTGTTCTCACTACCATGGCTGTGTAAATGTTGTTTGTTTATGGGAAGTAGTTTCCTGGTTGGGGGTTAGGGTTATGCTTACTGCATAAAGCGAGTTCAGAAATATTCCTTTTGTTTGTTTTAAATGTTTTATTAGGGGCTCATACAACTCTTATCACAGTCCATACATATACATACATCAATTGTATAAAGCACATCCATACATTCCCCGCCCCAATCATTCTCAAAGCACAGAAATATTCCTTTTTTCCCTGTATCTTGGCATAGATTAATTAGAATAAGTCTCAACCTTTTTTCTGAATGTTGGATAAAATCCTTCAATGACATCCTCTTGGATGGGAATTTTTTTTAAGTGGGAGTTTTTTTATGGGAAGAGGCAGTGTATTTCTAGAAATCTATCCATTTCTTTGAGGTTTTCAAATTTATTGGAGTACAGTATTTTGTAATGTTCTGTTATTTCCTTTTTATTTCAGTTTGTTCTATTGTGGCATCTCCTATTTAATTTCTTATACACGTTATTTGCATCTCCTGTGTTAAATTTGCCAGTGGCTTGTGGATTTTATTCTTCTTCTCAGAGAACCACCTTTTAGTTGATTCTTTCTGGATTTTTTTAAACTGTTTCATTTATTTCTGCTCTAATGTTTTGTTGTTTTGTGTGTGTGTGTGTGTGTGTGTGTGGCTGTCAGCTTATTTTGTTGTTCTTTTTCTAATGGTTGCAGATGTTAGATTAAAGTGTTGATTTGGGTTCTTTTGTGATGTATGTGTTTTGTTGCCCTTTCACACTGCTTTTGCTGTGTTTGGGTTTGGGTGTGTTGTATTTTTACTCTTGTTTAATACAAGGATTCTTTCTTTTACTGGCTTATAGTTTTTAAGCAGGATGTTAATCTGCATGTACTTGATATTTTTCCCCTTGATTTTCCCTACTGTTGATTTTTATTTTATATCATTGTAATAAGAGAAACTGCATTTGGACTATTCTGAAGAATGTCCCATGTGCCCTGGGACAGACTGTAAATTGTACTTTTGTTGGGTGGGGTATTGTATATGTTTGTGAGGTCAAGTAGCTTGATTGTGTTATTTAGTTCTGTGTTTTTGTTGAGGTTTTTTTCCTGGTTGTTCTTTTCTTGAAAGTGATATATTAAAGTCTTCTACTGTTGTTGTGGAATTGTCTCTTTCTTTCTTCAGTTCTATTAAAATTTGATTTATGTGTTTTGAGGCTCTGTCATTGAGTATGTAGCTATTAATTATGACAGTTGCCTTGTTCAATTGGTCCTTTAACCACTGTATAATGTCATTCCTTGTCTCTTATGCTGCCTTTTGACTTGAAGACTGTTTATCAGGCATTGATATTGCCATTCTGCTCTTTTGAAATGGCTTTAGCTTGATACACGTATTTCCCTTCCATTGATTTTTAGTCTATTTTGGTCCTTGTGTCTAAGGTATCTCTCTTGTAAATAGCATATTGTTGGGTTATTTTTTATTATCCAGGCTGTCACCCTTCATCTTTTGAGTGATGCATTTAATTCATTTACATTCGCATTTAGTTTATTTAATAATAGAGAAGAAGAAAAGACAGAATAAAGGAAATCGGGAAGTCAGAAAAAGAAAGGATAGCAACTAGGGAAGGGAAAGAACAGGGAAAACACACACACGGAGAAAGAAATTCCAGGGGGGAGAAAGCTGTGGCGTTAGGACACCTGTGTGGCTCCGCCAACCAAGGAGTCATGGGGTGGGCAGGTGAAGGGGCAGGATGGCCTATTCTAGACCATTCCTGTGGGCCTGGAAGAGGTCTGGGGTCAGAGTGCCTCTCTAGAAGGAGTTCTTTTGTACCTAGAGAACAGGTGGTGGCTCGGTGGTTAGTTATGGAAAGAGTTTCTTATCACCCAGAAAGAGACCACTTATCCAACACTGGGTGTTCTGCTGGTCTGAGTTCACGTGCCTCCAGATACTGGATAGTTAGTATTCACCCAACACCTGATCCATAAGCAAAGTGACCTCAGGTAGAGCAGTGGCTATGCAGGGAAGGTGTCAGCAGCCATTAGGGGGGAGAGGGGGGGCCTGGCTATGCTTCAAGTCACCAGGAAGGTGTGAGAAACAAGGAAGGTTCATAGTTTTCCAGTGACCATCCAAAAGTGTGGGCATGTATGCTTTCCTGCGAGATTGCAGCCAATTATCAGGTGGCTGTCCCGATCAAAGGCTGCTTGAAAAAGTTTTAAATCGCTACCCTGACACGTGGCTCATTTCCTCTGTCTCCTTTGTTGCAGCTTTTTATTGAGTAAGACCTCTTAGTTGATATTCGGTCCACCTTCTCTAGCCTGTGCTGACACTCAGGTTCCAGGATTTTCAACCACATCTGTTTCATCTGGTCTCTTGTATCTTTGTTGTAGAAAGTTTGGGCAGGATGTCTACCTAGTTTGCCATCTTTTCTTGAGGGTGTTTTTTTAGGAATTAGTCTGTTCAGATGGTATGTCCAAAAAAAAAGTGAGTCAGCGCTTCACCATTCTTGCTTCTAAAGAACATTCTGGTGGTGTTTCCTCTAAGATTGATCATCTTAGCCCATGGTATATTCAATGTTCTTTACCAACACTACAATTGAATGCATAACTGATTGCAGGTTTGAAAGATATTCGTGGAAAACTGTATTCAAAAATCATAGAATTTTCCCACCAACTTTTTGAAACCCCATGCATGTATTTAAAGCTACTAGAAGGACCTGGATGTACAGGGTGACATTTGAAGGCAAAAGGCAAGCAGAAAAATAAAGTTGGAGGAAAGCGAGAGCATTATTGGGCTGTAGAGGGGTGTGTATGGAGGAGACAGAGAGAAGGCAGAAAGTGGAAGACCTAGAGAGGAGGTGTGTCTTGGCTGGGGTGCTTCTTTCCCGGGCTTTCAGGATTTCTTCCTGCACTTCTCCCTGTGATGGTTTTTAATGGAATAACTTTTCATTGATTTTTGTTGTTGTTGTTTGTTTTTTCCTACAGTTGCTTTTGGAGGAAGTAATAAATTCAAATACTCTGAGCCAAGAGGTGAGTGATTTGGTAGAAATGATCTGGGCAGAAGCACTCGGCCATCTGGAGAACATTCTTCTGAAGCCAGTGAACAAAATGAGTCTCAATGATGTAAGTCGCTGGGTCCTTGACATGGAACCTGCTTCCTGGGCCCTTCGCTTTAATAATAACCCCTGTGTTTTACTGAGAAGTCAAATTGAGTTGGTGGTTGACTGTTCTTCCCTCTTGCCCTGAAGAAAAAGAGTGGAGAGAAAACACTAGACATCGTTATCGGTCAAAGATTCCGAACCAAGAGCTGATCAAAGGCAGTCTTTCACTGCCAGCAGCGTCGGCTGGCACTTTGAACCACTCCTGCATCCACAGGAGGAAGTTGAAGCTTTCTCCTCCCTTGGAGATTTAGTCTTGAAAACCCACAGAGGCAGGTCTCCTCTGTCCTATAGGGTCAGGCAGTTTGTCTTTTTAATAACTAGGCTTGATCAGTGTTGCCCAAAGTAGGTGATATGGCCACCTGGGTGGGGAGGGGGGTGGGGAGGGTGCTGGAATGATCCAGGGGGCTGGGAAAGCAGCTTTCTACACTTTATGCTGCATTATGGGCTAGAGTACAAAAGATTTTAGTTGTCATGGGGTGCTGATGAACTTTTTTTCTGAAAGGAGGGCATTAGGTCAAATGACTTTCGGAGTCTATGCCGTAGGTTAAGAGGCTAGTAAACCTTGAAAGCACGTGAGGGATGTGGACGGTCTTGATTAATCATCAGTCCATGCTCAGACTTAATCTTTTTCATAGCTAATGATGTTTAGAGTCTTGTCACATCTGACTGTCTTTGGGAAAGGTAAGTATGGTTCCAACCCCAAAACCAAACTCACTGCCTTCGAGTCAATTCTGATTCATTGCGGCCCCCCTAGAACAGAGTAGGACTGCTTCCTTGGGCTTCTGAGGCTGTAAATCTTTATGAAAGCAGACTGCCCCACCTTTCTCCCCTGGAGCAGCTAGTGGAGTTGAACTGCCAACCTTTAGGTTAGCAGCCCCGTGCTTCATCTGCTGTGCCACCAGAGTTCCTTAGTGTGCTTCCGGCCCATCAGCAAATGCTCTTCTTAAGGATGTCTAGGTGCAAGGGAAAAATGTTTTCCCCAGTGGTAACTCTTGTGCAGCTGCACCAGCCTACGGAAGCAGTCAGACAAGTTGATTCTGTGTCGTGAAATGAACATATTTCATGGAGAAAAGGATTTCATCGGTTAAACCCTTTAAAGTACACTTGTTATGAAAGTGTGTTCTGGAGGTTTTTGTTCCTAGTTTGAGTCTGACACCTTTCCCTAAATGTCTTCTGTTAAAACGAAGTCTCTCATTCCTGCATTAGCAATTGTTGCAGGTAAATGCCCCATAGAAAATTGGCAATTGCAACGTGTCTATGGCAACTTACTTTAGCTATCTTTTTTTCTTTTGCTTTTTTGCTGATTTAACGTTAATAATTGTGTGTCATATCTAAAGGTGAGCAAGGCAGAAGGCATTCTCCTCCTAGCAAAGACAGCACTGAAAAACGGAGAAACAGAACAATTGAAAGAGATGATGACTGAATTCTACAGATTAATACCTCACAAAGGGACAACCACGGCGGAAGTGACCCTGAAACTATTGTCTCAAAAAGAAGACCTCTGCCAGGTAATTCTCCGACATGTCATCATCCAATGTAAAGTATCCCCGGGAGTCTTCACCTGATGAATGACATAACGCTGAATCACAGAATCCGTCTCATGAGTCATACGCGAAAAGCAGATGATCAAACCATTTGACAAGACTAGGGGTCGTTGGGACGTTCCCTAAACTCTCTTCCCGAACACGAACATGTCAGCATCGTAGTGAAGTGTAGACCATTGGTTGGCATTGCTGCCCCTATAAAATAATGTTCTAGTGAGCTAGGATCCTTCCTGCAGAAGAAATGGAAAGCCATAACTAGGTAACATAAACCAGGACGTTTATGAAGGCGGTATAATAAGAAGGATGGACGTAGGCCCGTTTCATTAACCCTCTGTGTTCCCCTAGGCCCCAGGTGCTTTCCATCTCATGTCATCACAGGGAAGCAGCAGCTTCACTCTCGGCCTGACTCCTCTCAGGACCATCTGTGCTGCTGTGGCTCACACGTCACATCCAGAGCCTCCTGCCTGTGTGTCTCCTACAGGAAGAGCACCGCAGACTCACTGCTTTATGCAGAAGTAAACAGTGGCCCAGCCCACTCCTAAGGCAGTTGCTGCCAAAGAAAATGAAACATTTATGCTGACTCAGAAATGGCCATCTTCCCCGAGTTGCGTGGAGGAAGATGGATGCCTGAAGAGACCCAGGATCTAGTTGGTAAAGATGAAAGGGAAGTAGATTTGGGGTTGGGCAGCCAGAGGGTCCACCGCTGCTGGAGATGAGGCCAAAGCCACTGTCTGGGGCTGAGTTGTCTCACCTGTAAATGAAAAGGTGGAGACAAGATGTGCAGTCTTTAACCTAGATTCTAGAAATGTTTGCAGATGTAAAGCGTTGCACGTTAGGGGAAAAGCATAGCGCTCATTGGACTTTCAAAGGAATCTTTAATCCAAGAAAGTTTAAAAAAAAAAAAAGAAAAAAGCAATAATCAAGATGAAGCAGTGAGATGATAGCAGTTCCTTCCGAATTTAAAATTCCATAATTCTGCATGATGCTCCATTGGCTCGCCCTCACTCCTCCAAGCGGTATCCTTGCTTTTTAACACATTGAAGAGGTCTCTTATGTGGCATTTTGCCCAGTGCAGTACATACCACATATACTCGAATATAAGCCGACCCAAGTATAAGCCGAGGTACCTAATTATTACCTGGGAAACCAGAAAAACTGATTGACTCAAGTATAAGCCTAGGGTGGAAAGTGCAGAAGCTATTGGTGAGTTTCAATAGTCAAAACAAATGAAAATAAAATTACTAAAAATTGAGACATTAGTGGGGTAATGTATTTAAATATTTATTTTAAATAAAAAACATAAATAAAAGGACAAGTCATTTAACATTAGTAAACCAGCACAGTAAGTGGAAAATAGGTTCAACAAAAACAATAAGGTATCAACAATGATACCTTAAGAGTACTATTCCCTGAGCTCAATCAGCAACCAAGCTAAAATGTAAAGAGTTAAAATCCTTCAAAACTGGATTCCTCATCATCGTCCATATCCCAATGCAGAGCTTCAGCTGGTGTGAGGTCATCATAGACGCTGTCCTCACTGAGATCGCCGTCATCACCATCACTGCTGTCATTTTCATACAAAACGCAGTCTTCACTGCCATCCATAGCATTACTAATACTATGTTTCTGGAAGGCACGTCGCACCATGTCTTCCCATGCATCTCGGACCCACTTTGCTATTAACTATGCCAGGCTTCATGAGATTTCCTCCTTTTGTTAGTGGGGCTTGACCAGATGACATCCATTCATGCCACATCCTTCGCACACGGTCTTTAAAAGGCTTATTCAAAGATACACGTCATAGGACGCCTCTGACTGGTTAGATGTGAGTTAACAAACATTCAATGCCCTGCAGTATCAGCGGGGCTTTAAATGAAGAGTGGAGAAACGGCAATCACCTGCGAGATAGCGGGCGCTTGTCCCGTTACCTGGTGGGGGGCACGCAGCGAGATGTTACACCTCGCTGGGGTACCACTGACCCGTGTATAAGCTGAACTCCAGTTTTTTCAGCACATTTTTTGTGCTGAAAAACTTGGCCTATACACGAATATATAGTTTGGTTTCTTGGCTGCAGCTTCCATGGTCCGTTAATCGTGAAGCTAAGTAAATGAAATCCTTGACAACTTCAGTATTTCTCCATTTATTATGATGCTCTCATGAGGGTTTTGCTTGCTTTTCGTTGAGGTCTTTCCATCTCCGTATAGCCATGCTGTGCGCCCTCTTCACTTCCAGCAAGCAAGGCTGTGCCGTCTGCAGGTTGCAGGTTAAGACTCAGTTCATGAGACATCTTCCAATCCCAGTGCTGTGTTCTTGGCTTATTTATTCAGCACACAGCATGAATAAGTTTGGTGAAAGGACACAGCCCTGACGTGCACCTTTGTGATTTTAGTGAATGGCCTGATGTATTAGTCATCTACCTGTACGGGGGTACCTCTGGAAGATGGCCCCTTCTAGAAGTAGATGTGCTGATTTACAGAATAAATGCATCTATTGCCTGATTCCTTCAGCAAGGTTGTCATTTTTGTTGTTGCTGTTGCCTTCCAACTATTGATGACTGAGAGTTTCCATTTCCTATAGTTTGGCCAACAGTGTCTGCTAGACTTCTGCCAACGTTCTGGGTGAGAAACGGCTTCTCAGTGCCCCGAGGCTGAGCATCTTTCCAAAGGCTTATGGCCCTTCTGGTTTCTTTGTCGGTGAACTGCCTGTTCATGGCCACTGCCTCCTTCTGCTTTAGGCTTTGAAATTTTTCATCCTGATTTGAAGAGCTCCTCATATGTTAGAGAGCTTAGTTTATGATGTGAGTTTCAAATATTCTTCCCAGTTGTTTATTTGTCTTTTTACTTCACTTCTGGTGTGTGTGTATTTTTGATTGTGTGCGTGTTGATGTTTGCCTTGTTTGGTTTTTACTTCACCAGACAGTTCTTACTTTGCATAGCAACATGCATCCATCTTTTACGTGTGGCTGTTAGGTTTTGAGTTCCAGTTAGGCTGTTTCCACTCCAAGGTCAGAAGGCCACCTAGCAGTTTCAACCTTGGAAGGAAACTGGCTAGAACCCTCCTTTCATGTCACTTACGCTAAAGCCAATTCCAAGTTCCTAAAATAAACATAATTCGGCTTTTCCTGGAGTGGATCCGAGACTTATGACCCCGTTGTGCTTGGTGTACTTGGGTCCCTTGGAAGGCTCATGCCTTGCTCATCTTTGCATCTTTAAAACCAAAGGCGATGACCGGCATCCAGAACGTACATAATGGCTAATGGGCTTCAAGCCTGGTGATCTGAGCTCCCGTTTAGTCCAGTTCATTCTGGTCTGACGCCCTGAAGAGAATGTCCACTTCCATCCCAGACACACTGAATCAGAGTCAACATTATTCACAGGAGTCCCTGTGTATAAGAATTCCCTGGGGATTTGGTTAAAATGTAGAGTATGCGTCAACATCTCTGAAGTAGAAATGGGCTTTCTCAGGAGGAGGTTGGTTAGAATGAACCGTCTCCCGGCCGCGGGCTAGTCACTGTTCCTGACTTGTCAGCTCTTGATCAGGGGGTTGCAGGTCTCGGAACTCACTTTCCGCAGCTGTACAATGAGGGTTACAAAACCTGCCTCACCGTGTCAAGGGGAGGACTCCGGAAATTATGTATTGGAAGTGTTCTATGAATGTGTACCATTGTTATTCGTGCACACTGTGCTCTGAGGAACTAGATTAAGTATAATATGCCCCTCATAGTACAGAACTTGATTCCAAAGCTTTGGAAGAGGACAAAATAAAACCCTTCCTTTTTCCAAATGTCCTGATAAAATGTTCATGTCAAGTAAATATTACCTTGGTAGATGTTGATCCTAACGCCCGGCCACCATTCCTTTCAACAGCTTATACGAGACATGGTGAGTGTCTGTGAAGTGAATTTGTCGAAACCCAACCCACCCTCTCTGGCCAAATACCGAGCTCTGAGATGCAAAATTGAGCATGTTGAGCAGAACTCTGAAGAATTTTTCACCATTAGAAAAGAAATATTGCAGAATAATCACAGGTAAGCATAAAGGAAACATGATGTATTATCATGTAAAGCTATTTCAGGTTCATCCAAAGAGCTAATGATGAATAAGTTAATCACTAGCAATAGGCTAACTATATTGTGATAACATCTTGCTTTCCTGTGTTTATACTTGGGCCTGGGTGGTTTTCTCTGATTCTACGCTCTGCTCAGGGTTACCCCATCTTGCTTAGGACAAAATGTAGAGTTATAAATTGAAAAGATGTCTGAGCTTGCGTTGCATTTTGAAAGGTTTTACATGAGAAAAGCCGGCTTAAAACTGCAGGAATATGCGTAGGACAGCTTTCGGCAGGGCCAGTCTGTCACATGAAACTATGTATTTGGAAAACCTGTCGGGAACTGTCGTCTCCCTAATGGTCAGTTCTGCGTCTCCCCTTGGCGGTCTCGATCTGGTTCTTTCTTGTGCATTCTATAGCGTTAGGCAGCAGCTACAGCAACCCCAGTGCAGCTACGCAGACCAGCCCTCCTGCGGTGTTGGCACTTCTCTAGAAACCCCATTGGCCCAGAGCTGTGATGCAGCTTCCCAGTCCATTCAACTTTATTGACTCTTCGAGAGGTGGGGCTGACCCTCACTGATCATTCACTCCACCCCAGCACTCCCCTCCCCGGAAGTCTTTTGCCCAGACTTTGCCCAGCATCTCAGTTCTCTTTATACTGAACTGGGTTGAACCTTGCCCGCACCTTGGAACCAGTAGTAGGGTGCTGCGGCTGCCTCCTACCAGCAGGAGAGGGACGATTGTCCAGTTTTCAGGACTTGTGCAGATTGCTTGTTTCACTCGTGGTGGCTTGGCATACACCACAGAAACCAGCAAGCGCTGCAGGTGGGCATGGTGTGTGACTGCTGTTGTTGTGAGAGACGGTTTTCTAGCACCTGCCCAGAACCAGACCCACCTCCCCTCTCTCAAGTTAAGGACGGATTCAGGCCTCTCTGAATTGGTGCTCAGCTCGCCTTGGCCAGTCACCCTCAAAACACATCCCCTAGGCCTTCTCCAGAGTTTGCTCTTCTATTATCAAACTCTTTTGATTTCTTTTGATTTGGCTCTCCTCCCAGTGGATCTCCTGGGATCTAACACAATCTGAAGCTAGCATGACAGTGATGGCAGTATCAGGAGGGGAGGTCAAGAGGGAGAGGAAAAAAAACCTGTTTTCAAGTCCTGGGGATGGGAAACTGTAGCTTCGCAGAGATCTAACTCAAGCAATTTAACTCAAGCAAGTCTTTTTTTTTCCTGATTCCTGCAGTAAGAGTCCAGTAAACATCATGCAGATATACAGGGTTGGCAGAGTGAATGAAACCACGGAGTTTTTGAGCAAACTTGGCAATGTGAAGTCCTTATTGCATGGATCTCCTGTACAGAATATTGTAGGAATTCTGTCCCGGTAAGAGTACACCATCTGTGTTTTCCAAGATTGTATCCTACCAGACGTCAAGTGTTTTACTTCCTAATTATTTTTCTGTCTAAATTAAGTCTTTCCTGTTCACATGAGCCAGTTTACAGCCTTCTGAAGGGGATAAGTTGGATTTATTATGTATTTTTAAAGGGCCATACCTAGGTGTGAATTGCTTGTTGAAGACAGTATAAGGTGCAGAAAGGTGACCATAGTTCATGATTCTTCCATGAGTAGCTTAATCTTGGGATAGTGGGACACTGAAAAGAGAGAACTTCAGAAACTCGAGTGCCCAGATTGTGAGAGTTACCTATTTAAAATGTAGCTCTAATGTTCTGCTTGCTTTGAAGAACCACTTATTGTTAGGGCTGACACTGAAGTCCCGGGGGCAAGGAGAATATGGTTAAATGTGAAGTCTTCTTACTGAGGAAGAAAAGTAAAAAAAAAACTTGAAATTGTTATTGAGGGACCAAAAAATTTTTTTAAACTTCCTTTAATCAGAATTATGTTAGTTTTCCTTAAATTTCGTGTATTTTGTGATAACCTAATAATAGTACTAGCAAGACTTTTAAAAAGAGATAGATGATTCTACAATGTATATTTTTTCATGGAAATTGCTAGGAGAATTCTGAAAGAAGAGTAATGAGTGGGGCTTAACCAAGCAGATATTAAATTATATTACTTTTTTTAAAAATGTATATCCAACTCTTTTTTTCTAAATCATTTTATTGGGGGCTCATACAACTCTTATCACAATCCATACATCCATTGTGTCAACCACATTTGTACATTTATTGCCCTCATCATTCTCAAAACTAAATTATATTATCTTCAAACCCAACTCTCTTGTATCAAATCAATTCTGACTCTTCTCAATCGCCAAGTCGATTCCAATTCCTGGTGACCCTGGATGGCAGGCAGAATGCACCGGCGCGCTTCTAAAACTGTCATTCTTTATAGTAGAAAGCCGTGTCTTTCTCCCAAAGACCCACTGATGGTTTCAAACTGCTGACCTCATGATTAGCTCAACACATAAATACTACCACCGGGGCTCCTTATTTTGACTCATCGTGATCCTGAACATTGAGCAATGACTTCTGGCCCATAAAGATAGCCTATCAAGCAGTATATTCTTCTGATGACCGTCTCATGTATTTCCCTATTTTAGCATAAAGTCATTTGCATTTTGATTTGCATTCTCTCTTCTCCTCAATGAAGCCATTGATGAAAAGGTTGACCGGGACAGAGCCCCTGTGTTTGGACTCCTGAATCCTGCCTTCCACCTCAAGGTGCATTGTGCTGGAGACCATAGAAAGGAATCTAACACTTGGTCTCAACTGTCTAGGAAATTAAAACCTGATTGAAAAAGTAATGGGACAGATATGTGCCAAGTAATAATAATAAAAAATCACAGAGTCACGTAGAAATAGGGAAAGGACAAACTCTCTAAAGGAGTCTCTAAAGTTTATTGCACACAGAGAAATATTTTATTTGCATTTGAACAAGTCAATTGCTACCATATGGGACCTCGATAGAAATTTTCATTAAAGATTTACATTTGTAAACAGAGATGGACTCTCTGATCATACAGATCGGTAAATGTGAAAGCTGTGTTACTGATTTATTTAACTGTATTTGTTGATTACCTGGGAAGTGAGTGCTGCCCCAGGACGATGTCTGTAGCAAGTGATGGTCAGACACTTTACAGGGGCCAAGTCATAAGCAGGGTCTTGAAGAAGTGACATCTGTTGGACTAACAGTGAAATTCCTCACAGAAAACAGGATCATGCGAGAGAATTGAGGCATTGGTAGAAAGTTTAGGAGCTGGCACAATCACAGAAGGTGTTTTTAATAAAGACGGGTTTGATTTTTTTTTACTTTAGATTTTGCAAGATTAATTCAAGTTCTTAATAGATAATTCAAGCAACAGGTGATTATGTGGGAGAGCTTCAAATAGTTTGTGGGGAAATTCCACTGTTTTTGAATCCATGAAGTTCTGAACCCTCTGTGTATAATAAAAAGTAGAAATCAACCTGCGCTCATCTTCCCAGAGGTGACCATTGATTACACAGGGTCTCTGAGCCAGAATGGGCTGACACCAGTGACTTTGGCTGACCATCTCATTGCAGAGGTTTCTTCGAGTGTTCGAAGCCCAACAGAGGTGAGGGTTGGTCTTAAAAACAGTGTCCTGCTCAATGGAAGATATGAAAATAATAATTTATAATTTATCAAGGGTTCATGAGGGAGGCAGGGAAGGAGGGGGGAAATGGGGCACTGATACCAAGGGCTCAAATAGAAAGAAAATATTTTGAAAAAGATGATGGCAACATAGGTACAAATATGCTTGATGCAATGGATGGATGGATAGATTGTGATAAGAGCTGTAAGAGCCCCCAATAAAATGATTTAAAAATAAATAAATACACAAAAATGGTAGCACACTTAAAAAAAACAACAGTGTGCTACTGAGCACACAGGAGGTGAGAGAGAGTTTGGGTTGAAGTGGGAGGAACCCACAGGCAGAAAATTATGGCCAGCAGCCCAGAGCTGGTCAAGACGGTGATGAGAAACCAGTGGTGGCTGCCTACATTTTGACAGTATCCGAAACTCCCCTCCCTCTGTGTTACAATGCATTTTTCCTTTTATTCTATTCATTTTAAATAATACCTGCCTCTGCTAGAATTACAAGGCTGTGATACAAGAGGATTTTTTTTTCTTTTCAGTAAATCATCCTTTTTCTTTTCAGAGGGCTGCTTTTACCCAAAGTGGTTGAAGACCGTGGTGTGGAAAGAACAGACGTTGGCAATCTTGGGAGTGGGCTCTACTTCAGCGATGCGCTCAGGTGAGTGGATGGTGTGTACCCCCGCCACGCACTCTCATCACCAGGGCATTGCGGTCGCATCCTTGCTGCGGAGTCTTCCCTTCCTCTGGCTGCTGTGAACCAGCTTCGCACCTAAGAAGCAGGCCGCTGGGAGCAATACGGTCTCAGTATATGGTAGAAGCGCATCGTTAGTAGATATTTAGAAAATTACACTTGAACTCATCTTCATGATCTTACTGATCTGAGAGATGGTACATGTGTTTACCTAACATAATCCTTACAAAAGCCCTCTGAGAGAAGTGATATTATCTGAATATCATAAATGAGGGGAATGAGTGACAAAGAAGATTTCTTGCCTTAGGTCATAGAGCTAAATCATGATGCAGGCGGACTCAATACTTGCGATCGATCTTTCTCCGGAGCCAGACAACGAGACTAAGGCAAAGCTGTCATTGAGAGAACATGTCTATCATTATTCATTGATTTCAGACACACGTTTAAACATGCTATGTTTAGAATAAGCCCTGTGTAAATGAACTGGAAGCCAATGGCAACACCTTTTTACTTACCCTTGTGTACTTTCCTATGTACTCTCAAGATTCCAAAACATAAACCAGTAGAAAGCTAGAGGAGATAAGGTCAAAGAGGTTGGGAGTTGGGTGGGAAGGATATAAACATGTTTATACATTACAGAGAAAAAGCCTTCAGAAGGGGGAGGAGCTTATAATGGGGATAATTCATTACAAAAGACAAAAAAAGTGCAAGTCTTATGAGAGATCAAGTTAACAAGCACAGCCAGACAGTACATTTTGTTCTTTATCTTAAAAACAAAAATTGTGATATGTCCTAAAAGTATGAATCTCACAGTTGTGGCCTAGCCCATTACTCCTAATAACAAGATTTGTTTTATAATGCCAATTCGCTCCCAACGACTTCAAACAAAATCTTTCACTTGGGTGCCATTTGAAATCATTTTTATTCTTCTATTTTGATTCAGAGGGCATCCTGAGCTATCAAGGTCTGTTTTTCCCTTTGATAAGGTCTTATTTACTTGGTAGACAATGGATCTTCTGAACTTTAATGTAGGAGAATTGGTTCAATTTTTTTTTCTCTCAAATTGATCAAGTAGAGGTTTTTTTATTTGTGGGGTTCTTTTTGGTTGTTGTTGTCTTTCACTGTTCTTGTGTTCTTATAGCAAAAGGTATATATTTCAATAGCTTATCAATATTTGGAGGAGCATGTGGTATTCACCTCCTCCGAGAACAAACGACCACACAACACCATAAACGTGCTGTCTGTATTGATTAAATAAAAGTTGTCAATAAACACATGAATACTAAAGTTCTCAGTGGCGTTATCTTGAGCTCTTTCATTTATTGGGGGTGGAGAAAGTTAAGGGGAATTGGGGAGCAAATACTGAATCCAGGAAGGGGCAGGGTGCATTAGAGCCAATTGTGATATTTGGATACAATTCGTCTTTTTAAAACCAATCGCAATGATCAACACATAGCCACACACCCCTCCTCCAGGGGGATGAACAACAGAAACCATGGGGAAAGGGAGACAGAGGTTGGTGTAAGATATGAAAATAATAATTTATACTTTATCAAGGGGTCACCAGGAGGGTGGGGGAGGGAGGGGAAAAAGAAGAGCTGATACCAAGGGCTCAAATAGAAAGTAAATGTTTAGATAAGAATGACGGCAACACATGTACAAATATGCTTGATACAATTGATGTATGGATTGTTATGAGTTGTAAGAGCCCACAATAAAACGACTTTTTAATAAAATAAATAAATTAAAAAAATAAAAAGTGACAACTATGAAAGTGTATATGTTAAATTTCTATCCATAAGAGTCGTGGGGGGTGGAATTTGGAACGTCTGTAAAGTGTTCGTTCCTATGTGGATAATAAATGATGCATGTTGTTTCCTTGCACATACAGCACCAGTATGAAGTACTCACACCCGGGA
Organism: Tenrec ecaudatus; assembly: GCF_050624435.1. Lineage (NCBI taxonomy): Eukaryota > Metazoa > Chordata > Mammalia > Afrosoricida > Tenrecidae > Tenrec > Tenrec ecaudatus. The sequence continues at coordinate 12,895,841 of NC_134540.1, forward strand.
GAGACAGAGGGTACTAGACTCTTGGTCGTTTGTGATGTGGCCCTCGGGAAGTGTGTAGACTTGTACAAGAAGGATTTTTCATTAACAGAAGCCCCGCCAGGTTATGACAGTGTCCACGGAGTGTCACAAACAGAAACCATCAACAGTGACTTTGAGGTATTTTTTAATCAAGAAGCAGACAAAGAATGTAGTCTTGTTGCTCCTCTCTGTATTAAGTGTGCTTAAGCATGGATAACTATGGTTTGTCTACTATTTGAATTCAATGTTTTCTAAATTAGTTAACCTGAAATTAATGTTTGATAAGGACAGTTGACACAAAAGACATTTTTTGTTCTTTGTTTTTTATTGCCTGTTAATTTCTCTTTGGTCTAGGATGATGAATTTGTGGTATATAAAACCAGTCAGATTAAAATGAAATATATTGTTAAATTTTGCATTCCTGGAGATCAGATAAAAGACTTTCATCTTAGTGGTAATAACACTGAGATAGAAGAGTGCACACCTGAGCTTTCAAGTTGTTCAAAGGCCGAAGGTAAGACCCTTCTCCTGGACCGTTTACAGAACTCAAAGGTTGTATTTCCGGTGGGCTTCACCTTCATGTTAGGTGACCCCATGCCTCAAGATGTCCCTTTTATTTTGCTCAAATACAAACAAGGATACTTGTGAGAAATTAACTGACCTCAAAACTATGTGCTATTTCATCAGCCCACCTATGTTTAATTTGCTCAACCCACACTAGCTAATCCTAAGAAAAAAATTGAAAATATGTTAAGGGTCAAAAATTATAATAGAGGTTGGTAGAGTAGAAAGAAGATACTGTTTGTAATCAGGACTCTTGGACTGGAGCATCAATGCTGCAGGTGTACTCTTGAAAAATGCTGCAGGTGTGCTCTTGAACAACGCTGCAGGTTGTGGGCTCTTGAACAAATCTGAGTGTCAGTTTCCTTCAGATGGGACTGATAGCAATGCCTGCTTCGCCGTGTTGCCATATGGGTTTAGTGGGAGAAACAAAGATACCCCCATGAAGTTTAATATGTGATTTCTATATCTGAGCCCTGGTGGCATAGCAGCAGTTCAAACCCACCAGCCTCCCTGAAGAAGCAAGATGAGGCTTTCATGTCCCATAAAGTGTTAGAGTCTCAGAAACCCAGAGGGACAGTCTGCTCTCTCCTTTACGGTCACTATGAATTGACTTGATGGCCGTGCGTGGAGTTTTTGCTACTTATTTATCTGTAGTATGACAAACCTATGCAGGGTTGATAAGCTTCTCAGATAGAATAATACTACAAGTCCAGTGTCTTATAATATTATTTAGTAGGGTTTTAAAATCACACGATCATTTTAATGGATATATTTTTCATCCAAATATATGAAGTTATAGATGTTGAAGAATATGACTTCAAATTTTTCTCAGGGAGTCATTCGGTGAATGGTAGCCAGACAATTTATCTTTGTATACTTAGTCATATTTGTCTGACCCACCTACTATAATATTACTTAAATGCTTTTCAATATGCTATTTTGGTCTTGACCTTTAAAAAAATTAAAAAGGGGGGAGTATGTCCCCAAAGGATGGATCCCAGAGTTGTGTCCTCTCCTCTTGCTCCCAATAGTAAAATGGTCTTATATTGTCGATTCCCTAGGACATATCAAGCAAGATGTCTCACTTGAGTGCCCCTTGAAATAATTTTTACTTTCCTATTTTGATTCAAAGGCTTCATGAGACTTCAAAGACTGCTTTTCCCCATGAGGATTCTCCCTTACTTGGTTTTTCATGTTCCTTCTGAACTTTAATGCAGAGAATTGTGCCTATTGTTAGCTGTTTTATTGCCATAGAATTCACATTTAATGCAAGTCAGCAATTCAATCATAGATTAAAGAGTTGTACGACAGTCACCATGGTCAGTTCTAGAACATGGTTCTCATTGTTATTAGTTCTCCATTTCCCCCCAACTTTCCTTGCCGTGCCCCTAAGAAATCTTTAGTACAAGTCAATGTCTTTGTAGATTTTCTGGAAAAACATACGAGATAAAAAGAAAAAAAACAGAAAAACCCTAACAATAATAATAAATCAAAACTAAGAAAAAGCCCAATGGAAAAGAAAGCTGAAAATATTAAAAACTACAACAAATTTAAAATGAGTCCAAAGCGAGGTCAAATGATAAGGTGTTCAATTTTAACCTGTGTCTGGAATAATCTACCTTCCAATGTACTGCCTGTTAGCAAGGCTATTTGGACTTGGATTTCATCCTCCTTGCATTGAAAGTCTGTAGCTTCACATTGCTGTGAAAAGCTTGAATGGAAAAAGCCATTATAGTAGCTAACGCAAGTCAAGGGAGACCAATGTCTAGATTCACAGTAGCTTTCATTGGCGTAGATATTTTTAAGACCTCTTGTGTATTTGTGTGTATGTTTAAGTCAGTATCTTTCAGATAGTAGCATGACTCTAGGTGTTCCAGATGACTTTCAAAGTCTTTAGGTTATAAAAGAGAGGTGTCTTTGGAAAATGCTGTCTGCTTGAGTGGAGGTCTCTCAGTGGTACAAACAGCCTGTTTGGCCGCGAACGAAAGGCCTGGTGATCCACTTCTGAAAAATCATCTATAGATAACCATTGGGAGCTTGGATCTCCCCTGGCACACAGGGATTTCCATAAGTCAGGCTTGACTCGGCAGCAATTGTTGGAGGATTTGAATGAACTTACCTTTCAGAACTTACTATTGAAAAATTACAAATTGCTGTTTGTCCGTGTGTCATAAAAATACAATATATATTTTTGATCTGTAAAGGGAAGGAGGAAGGAGGAAGATCAAGAGGACAAACTTACACCATGCCGGAATGGTTTTTGAAACTAACACTCATGTTTTGAATATCTAGATTACCAGTTACCAGATACCAAACCTTTCAGCAACATCAAAGCCGGTCTTCAGGATACAGTTGGGAATTTAGTGCCTCTTGAGGATGTTCACATCAAGGGGAAACTCATAGACGTGGTAGCCCAGGTATGCTGTTTGTGGCTGGATGGTACTGCAACAGGTGGACATTGTGCATACAGGAGAATTTAGTTGCTATGGCATGAACTAAACCACGTGTGCACTTTGCTAGAATCCACGTACAAACACTCACTGAATACCTGCCGCGTGCCGGGAACTCTTTTAGTCTCTGAGCATATGTCAAGGAACAAGACAAACCCCTGGCCCTTTTGGAACTCCCGTGCGGAAATAGAAAATAAACGTCCTAAATAAGTAAAACCTGCAAAAGCCAGCATTTGTGTAAAGCAGAAACCTGTGAGAGACAGACCTCTCAAATGCTTCCCAGTAAAAGGAGAGGGAAAACGGGTCAGACTGCACCCTGTCAAAGGCAGAAAGGTGTGAGACTGGAAGCGAACCAGGCAGTCCATCGGTCCCATCTCACTGTAATGTGTCAAATGGTGCTGGGTACTAAGGACAAAAAGCAACCCAGCAGGGGACTAAAGAAGGCAGAGGAGGGAGAAGCCCTGGCCTTTTAAATAGGATACCCATGGGCGGCCTCCCTGAGAAGGGTCCATCCGAGAATGGACCTGAAGCAAGGTGGGGCACGACACCATGTGACTCTCTGAGCGAACACTCATTATAGACCGTGAACACAGCATGTGCCAAGGCCCTGAGGTGAGAGTGAAGTGAGGTGAGTGCAAAGGTCCTGAGTGAGCCTGTGTGCTCAAGAAAGCCACGGTGGCTGGAACCGAGTGAGAAGGGGAGATTAGAGGAAACCAAGTCAGAGAGGAAAGGGGGTAGGGGTGGGGGAGCAGCAGGATAGAGTGTAACGAAAAAGGGTTTGATCCAGAAGCTCTCTGGGCAGCAAAAGATCAACACGAACACTAGAAAAGTCACAAGACTGGTAGAAGGGGGTAAACCAAGGAGGAATACCAAGACCGCATAGACTGACTGTAAAGACTAGTCTGGACTAGCACTAGACCCATGCGCTACAGGGAGGGCTGACACGAGGTGTTTTTCAGGCCGTTTTGGAAAGCTCTCCTTGGGAGGGTGTTTACTTATTACTGCTTCTATGAGGCAGGCCAGGCACTCTAGCCTGGTGGCGAAAGGTGCACACTCCAGACCCAAACCCTTTCATGTGGCTTTCCAACGAAGGATGAGGCTGTCTTCTCTGGTAAAGAGTTAGAGTCTCAGAAACCCTAGGGCACAATTCAACTCTCCGACAGGCTCACTGTCAGTCAGAATCGATTCAGTGACAGTGGTCTTTGTTTCCGCCACTTAGGGTGTTTATATTTGGGCAATTAATGTATCCCCTCTCTGCTTATTTTGTCAACTTAAAATGGAGTGTTAAGAACACAGTCCTGGCCCCACAGGACTCTTGTGGGACGTAAGGCGTTAATCAGGTATGGGAACCACTTAGTGAAGTGCCTGTCTTGTGAAAAGAGCCCATAGATGTTCTTGTTCATGGGACCGTGGCTCTAGGGTGCCTGTTCAGCATCATTCCTCACGATCTTACATCTGTTAAAATGGATAAAGCTATTGTATTGTTCTCATCCGTATCAAGAGTAAAGTATTGAATCTTAAAAGAAAGACTCAATAAAAAGATTGTTTAAATGTGTTTTATATAAAGTTGGATTCGACATTATTATCATTCATCTTGTTTTCGACAGTTTGGGATTTACTGTGGTCCTCGCTTCTATAAACTTGGCTCAAACAATGTTGAGCTATTAAAACTGGTTTGGGGACAAACAGTAAAGGGCAAGGGATGATATTTTCTCAGCAAACTTATTTCCTCGATTTCTTAATACATTTACATTCTTAAAAGGCCTTTTTTCCTGACCAGCTTAGCAGCACTGCCTTGCTTCTGCTAATTTGCCCTATTCGCAAGTGACTCACCTTGACCCAGGCTTGGATAAGGCACCTAACCTTGGAGATGGTGCGTCTATTTCACACAATAGAGACTCTGCATTACAGTGGGATCCCTTAGAACTCCTGAAGGCAGAGTTGGAAGTTGAGGGACAGGATAAAAATCCAGGGGCTTTCAAACAAAGATGACCAAGCATTTTCTTTAGTTGCTGAATTAAGAACATGCATCTGCTTCTTCTTCAGGTCATCGTTTTTCAGACCTACACAAATCAGAGTCATGTGCCCATTGAGGCCAAATATATCTTTCCTCTGGATGATAAGGCAGCCGTGTGTGGCTTCGAAGCTTTCATCAATGGGAAGCACATCATAGGAGAGGTAACAGGAGAATGGGAATTATGATTTCACTTTGGTTTCCTATTGACTGGGGCCTTTGTTAGCTGACTGTCTGGAGCTATGAGATTGACTAACATACAACAAAAATATGTTTGTGCTTAGTCTCCACTCCAACATCCCCCCTGATTATTGGGTTCTATTCCAGTTTGTCCAGGCTTTGTTGGTCAGCACCAGCTTAGGTACTTCAGGGAAGAGCTGACCCCTCACGCCTGGCTGTAGAAGTCCAACTGAAGTCAATTTAGAGGGGGGAAATATACCCAAAGAAATAACAGTTAATTCCTCCTTGGTTTATTCTAAACATTAGCCCACGATTATAATGACAACCATATTCTATTACATCTGAGGTAAAATTAATTTGCATTTCTTGTTCAAATGAAAGACCCAACACCACACGGTACCCTCACTATTGATTCTGAAATATTACATCCCCAACTTAAAGAGAATGCCCTTGTTGGTTCATATTGGTGATCATTTTATGTAAGTTCCCTTTTGTCTTAGCCAGAATCTTTGTTTTCTGTTTTTATCCAGGTTTCAATAAACATTTCCTATTTGAAGTCTGAAGCTAACATTGATATAATGACCCATGTACAAACCTTTTCTGTTTCCAGGTTAAGGAGAAGGAAAAAGCCCACCAAGAATACAAAGAAGCCGTCAGTCAAGGCCACGGTGCTTACTTGATGGATCAGGACGCACCTGTATGAGTTGATATTGCTTGACTAGCCTTGTAGATTTCATAGCATAGAGAAAGGGGTGTTAGAAAATGATTTAAATTGTGAAATTCATCATAGAAATCAAAATAGTTTCTAGTGCGTAGAACCTTGTAGTTTCATTTGCTTTTTTTTTTTTTAGCAAGGGGAGACCCTAAGCTGTCCAATCCCATCTGACTTGTTAAATAAAGGAAGAAATGATGTCAATATTACCAGCCAGATAAGAAGAACCATTTCTGTAATTGGGAACTGAGTTTTCCCAGAAGTGAAAAATGAAAAGAAATCATTTTGGTTCCATAATTATCATCCTCTGATAAAAGAGTGTAATGTATTTGCAAGAAAAACTTGCTTGGAATTAAGTGCACCTTTAATTCCACACCAGAGCTCTGGCGGCATCGGGGTGGCGCACTGGGCTTTGACTGTTCAAAACCACCAGCCGGTCCGAGGCAAACAGATGGGGCTTTCGACTCCTGTAAAAAGTGGCAGTCTCAGAACCTCATGGGGGCAGTTCTACCCTGACCTGTAGGGTTACCATGAGTCAGCATCAACTCAATGGCAGTGAGTTTGATTTTGAGATCATTTTAAGCAGTTGTCACCAAAAACCATCACCCAGTAGGGCGTGTGCTCGGGACGCTGATGTAGGACCAGCTTCTTTGTTTACTTCTTATTAGCTTTAATAAGAATCTAACAGGAGCTCTGGTGGTCCAGTGCTTAGATTGCTGCACTGCTGAGAGGTTGGTGGTTCAAACCCACCAGCTGTCCTGTGGAAGAAATATCTGGCAGTCTGCGCCCATGGAGATTTGGGCTTTGGAAACACTCTGGAGCGACTCTACTCTCCCTTGTAGGGTTGTGGAGTCTGAATCAGCTGGAGGGCAGCAGGTTTGGGCTCTTCTATTTGTTGGAAAACGAGAAAGATAATTATGCCCATGGATTTCTTTCTTCAGGGGGTGTCTTTGGCAGGTGTGTGGTTACACAGTCAGTTCCTAACCAGAGTATCTAGTCCATAGTATCTAATCCAGATTGAGTTGTCGAAGATGGGACCTTCTGCTTCAAGTGTCAGCGCTGAGGATGACACGTTGACATAACACCATGCCATGTCATGTTTGGCCTGGGTGCGAACAGTATTGAGAATTGACATAGACTTAAAAATTCAACTAGCTGCCCTTGAGTTAACTCTCACTCCTGGTGATCCCATGTGTGCCAGAGTAGAACTGTGCTTCAGGGGCTAATTTGTCAGAAGTCAATCACCAGGCTTTTTTTCCGAGGTACCTGTAAGGGTGAATTACTGCTTTTGAGCCCTAGGCTATCCACTTGTAGAATGGGAATAAGCAATGAAGAGGTGATAGCTAGTAATGCTGGCCCCTGGCTGAAGTAAAAAAGGCTAAGGGTTCAGTAGAGAGACTGTGTGATTATGGTCACATGTGACTTGATCTAGATATTTCCTCAGACTTGCAAACATAGGGATGAGTTGTCATTGAGGGCTGTCAAGTTGGCTCCAACTCAGAGCAACCTGTGGACAACAGAATAAAACACCGCCCGGTCAGGTGCCATCTGCACAGTGATTCTTAGGTCTGAGCCATTATTGCAGCCACTGTGTCAATCCATCTTGTCGACGGTCTTCCTCTTTATCATTGCTCCTCGGCTTTACCAAGGCTGGGATCCTTCTCCAGGGACTGGGCTCTCCTGGTAAGAGGCCCAAAGTTGTGGCCCATAGGAAACCAGTCTTCACAACCCCTGCCTTCACATCTCCAAAAATCCTGTGACGATGATTACTCGGAGGAGTGTGAGTGGCTTAGTAGTTACGAGTTGGGCTGCCAACTGTGAGGTCAGCAGTTTGAAACTACCTGCCTACTCCTCAGGAGTAAGAGGAAATTTCTACTCCTATTAAGAGTTACAGGTCTTGGAAGCCGACGGGGCAATTCTGCCCTGCCTTATGTGGTCACGATGGGTCGGAATTGACTGGAAGGCAGTGGGCTTGAGTTTGTTTGAGAATGACCAGAAAACACAATGGTTTTAGATATCCGTGGGGGTATATATAGATATGTATATCTATGTGGAAATAATTAGTAGGGGAAGTGTTAAATAGTGATTCATGAAAATGCTTGATTAATATATCAGAAGTATGGATAGGGTGGGAAGACACAGTTATATGTCTTGGAGTGAAGGGCTCACTACACCTCTTAAGCTCATTCACTCCTGGCTCACAGCTGGCTTCTTCCTCGACACTTAGCAGCAACTGTTTCCCCTCTTCACCTTGCTCCTTCAACTAGCAACCCGGCCTCCATTTCCACCTCTACCGGGGCCCCTCTTGTTCTTTCAAGGAAAAACTATGATAAAGTCATGAGTTTTTTCAGCTTTCCTCCCCTCTAACTCAAAAACAGTATCGTTAGTCTCATCTGCCCCTGTGTCCTTAATCAATTTTTAAAAATCATCTTATTGGGGACTCGTACTCCATCATTTCAAATGCCCGTCAGTCTCTCAGATTTCTTATATTTTCTGAGTCCATTAATTATTTCCTCTCAAAATTCCCAGCTGCTGTCTCACAACGTGCCTGTGTTCCTTGGCTTATCTGGCCTAAACAATGAAGCAAACCCTTCCGTAACCTCTCAAACAGCATCCTATCACCCCCTTTCACGCCAGCTCAAGCCTCGCCCACCTCCGCACTAGTCTCCTTGCACTGCAGCGAGGGAAGCCCTGTTGGTGCCCTGGGCTACCCATTGGGCTGCCATCCATAAGTTCAGAGGTTTGAAACCACCAGGTACTTCAAGAGGAGGCTTTCTGCTCCCATAAATTTCGATAGCTTCAGAAACCCAAAAGGGCAGTTCTACCCTGTCTTCTCTGGTCGCTATGAGTAGCTATCAACTTGATGGCAGTGAGTTTGGTTGAGTTTGTACTGCAGTGACTTCCCCATTGACTGAGGAAGGTCTCCAAACAACGGCATCTTCATCCTCTTGTTGGGGGGAGTCCCTGAACCACACTCTCCAGACAGGCTAGAGTCTAGTCAGGGACCACCTTTCTCAGTGTCAGCCCATGTCACTGACTCCCCACACACTAGGGAATAACCCCAGGGCTCCCCGTTAGCACCACAAAGGCTTGTATTGAAGTGTTACTCCTATTTTCTAAGGAAGAATTTGACAGACCGGGACTTAAATAGTTCTTATGAGGGGATGCGCTTTGGGATTGCAGAGCTAAGTGGTGTGTGCTTCTGTTTCAGGACGTGTTCACTGTAAGTGTCGGGAACTTGCCCCCTAAGGCCAAGGTTCTTATCAAAATTACCTACATCACAGAACTCAGTCTCCAGGGGACTGCAGCGGTCTTCTGCCTGCCTGCCACAGTGGCACCCTGGCAACAGGACAACGTGTTGAACGAAAACACTCAGGTTAGTGTGCTTAAGAGAAGATGTAATGACGCATTTCTCGGGACTTATGTGGATGGGAAGTGAAACTATCCAGTAATCCAGTCTGGGAGGGAGGAGTATAAGCGCAATCTTGCTGCCACTCAGAGCCTTCGTTAGCCTAGCACATAAGAGGAAATGGCCAAAAGTTCGTGAAAAAAAACCTTAAATTCAGTTTTTCCACTAACTTTTTAAGTGCCCCCCTCCCCCATAAAGTGACCAGAATAAAAGACACAAGATGTGTTCGGTGGATATTTTTATCCTATTTAATTACCTAAAAATATGTACTATCGGTACTACATGTTCATCTTTTTGCCAGCTGCACAATGGCCTCAGCTCATGGAGACTCCATGTGTTAGGGGGAAAAATGGCACCTGGTCCTGCCGTGGGATTGGTGGGATGCCCAAGGCCACTGTTGTGGCCACGTGCATCTTCCAACCTGGGCGACTCATCTCCCAGCACGATATCCAACAGCATTCTGTTGTGATCCGTAGGGCTTCCGTTGGCTAAATTTTCAGAACTAGATTGCCGACTTCCAAATTTCAGAAGTAGATTTTCTAAGAAAGCTAGTAGCCCTGCTGAATCCTGTCCACCCTGGATGGGCCTGATGGTATTTGCAATACTGGTGGCATCGCTTCTAGCTTTACATGCAAACCCCACCACCTTCTGACCAACGACGAGACAGGGAACAGAGTAGGCAGGCACAGAGAATGCAAATTGACCCAAAGAGGAAACTAATAACCATCCTTAATTCTAAATGGCTACTGGCTAGTGCTTTGGTAGATGTAGCCTTCCAGAATTTTAACATGCATAATTGATGTATGTGTGTGTGGACACACACATACATATATATGGGAGGGGCTTAAAATCATGAAAAAGTTCCATCTTTTAGTTGAAATTTTTTTGTCAAAATGCCATAACTGGATTTCCATACTATTAAATTTCAGAACAGGTTTTCCCACCCTCTGGGTGGGGCGCTGGGACAATCCAGGGAGGCCGAAAAAGCAGATCCTTATACTTTATCCGAGATTTGGGGGCTACAGTACAAACGTGTCTAATTATCAGGAGGGTGCTACTTCTTTTTCCTGAAACATGGCTAAAATAAATTGTGGACTCTGTTTTAGAAGTTATTACCATTCCCTAAGAACTGCTGCTATGGCCTTCCTCGATCGCATTCAGCTTAGGGGCTCATCATGAAAGCTAACCCATGTCTGTGGGTACATAACTGTTCTTCTTACAGGATACAGTAGAGAAGATTTGCATAAGGGAAATAGGGACAAAGCAAAGGTTAGTACCTACAATATAAAACCGGTCAATCATTTAATGCCAAGCTTCTTATACTGTAATTGAAAATGGGGTGTGGGGGTAATTGAAAATGGGGTGTGAGGGGCATAAAAATATGGCAACAATAAAAGGTTTCCAAGCATGCAGAGGCCAAAAATTCATTCAAAATCAAATCCAGGGTGTTTCTGACAGTGCTTGCATATGTTGTAAGTTTCTCCGGTGAAAAGGGGTGGGAAGAAGCCCTGATTGGGTGGGAATCCGCTCCCTTGTTAAAATTTCATTTACGATTATTTGAAACAGCTAAAAGTAGAACCTTAAGATACTAGACTAAGACCATTTTCTCTTCACCTTTCATAGCTTCTCTTTGAGTATGTCTATTGAGATGCCGTATGTGATTGACTTCATTTCTAGTGACACACACAAACTGAAACAAAAGGTTAGTAAATCCTTGTTTTATTTCGTAACACTGCTATTTTATCAAAGCAAATGCATGCACATAGTGGGGGGAAAAGGTCCAACAACACTAACATCAACATCTGAAAATAAGCAGTTGTGTTAGTCCAGGTAGAGTAGAGAAACAAATCCAAGGCATCTCATATGCATATAAGAAAGAGCTTTATATAAAGAGTGATTGTACATTAAGAAGACATCCTAGTCAAGTCCAGATCAAGTGCATAAGTTCAATATTAGTTCATATGTCTGATACCAGTCTATAAATTCCTCTTCAAACTCACACAACACATGCAATGATGCAGGAAGATCACAGGCCAGTGGGTGGAAAGTCTCGTGGATCTCGTGGTAGTGGAAGCACCTCAGCGCTGCTGTGGGTCTCCACATGGTTCCTCTGGCTTCATCAGCGTAGCTCCATGTGGCTTGTCAGGAGGCAGATGAAGCAGAGAGTGTGTGTCCCTCCTCCAGAATCCTCAGGAAAAGGCCATGCCCACACAGAGACTTCATTGGCTATGAGCTGATTGACAGGCCAGATTCCACCTCTTCGCAAGTTGACAGGAGATTAAGTAACTGCCACCCCACCCATCTCATTCAGCCCATCTGCCCCTCATGAACACTCTGAGACTGAACCACTGTAGAATTTTGTAAGCGGTGGCATCTGGCATGTCCTCCATAGTTTTAGATAGAATTATTTTACTTCTTTATTTTTAATCCATCTGTTTCAGAATGGATCTTTTCTTTTGTTGATAGATGAGAGTTTAGCTAGCTCTCTTCCCATTTCACTCACCTCACTCCTCACAGGTCGATGAGTCCATTGAAAATACCATTGCTTGCGTCAGGTACATCTTAGTGTTCAAAGTTACATCTCTGCTCTCTAAACTTTAAAGAGGGTTGGTGAGCAGATGACCCCAATGCAGTGCGTCACCTGAGGTCTTGGCTGCTGCCTCCATGAGTGTTGTTGTGGATCCAGGCAAAATGAAGTCCCCGGGAACTGCCATCTTTTTCTCTGTTTATCATGATGTTGAGTATTAGTCTGGTTGTGAGGGTGTTTTCTTTGCTGTACACTGAGTTGCAGTCCATCTGGAAGGTTGCGGTCTCTGATTGTCATTGGCAAGTGCAAATGACGAGGGCTTCCTTCTTGATGGGTCAGTGTGCACCGCCGTTTGTTTGACTGTCCCGGTTGCTTGCTTTGCAGCGCACAGACTGCCGAGCTGTCGTCAGCACTGTGGACGGGAGTTCCTTGGACAGCAGTGGCTTCTCCCTGCACGTCGGCTTGTGCGATGCCTACCTCCCAAGAATGTGGGTTGAAAAACATCCAGAGAAAAACAGTGAGGTATATACTGCCACTTATTTAGAAATAGTAGACACTTTGGAAAAATATATTTCAGAACTGGTTACTTAAATTTGCAAACTCTGTTATTGTCTCCCAATTACATGTCCCCATCATTTGGAACCATTGTGTGGGTAAGTTTTTAGATGGAAACTCTGTGGTCTCTTGACACATCGAGGAGGACACATAGAAACCAGTCAGAGCCATCTGGGTTATAGGAAGCACCAGTAATGAGCTTTTTCTCCCTCCTTTCAGGCTTGCATGCTTGTCTTCCAGCCAGATTTTCATACCAGCCTCCCTGAGACAGCTGAGAAGAGTGAACTCATTCTCTGTCTTGATTGCTCCAATTCTATGGAGGGTGAGGCTTTCTGGCAAGCCAAGCAAATTGCCTTATATGCACTGTCTCTGGTGGATAAGAAACAGAAAATAAATATTGTCAAGTTTGGCACAGGTAAGTGTTCTGTGACTGTAAGCCAGAGTGAGCTTCCTCTTCAATGTCAACACCCTCTTGTGTAAAGTCGACTCACTGAATACCAAGAAAACCAAATTCATTGTCATCCAGTCAATTCTGACTTAGAGCGACCCAACAGGACCAAATAGAGTTGCCTCTGTGTTCCTGAGGATGCACATTTTTAGGGGAGCAGAAAGCCCCATCCTTCTCCCGAGGAATGCCTGATGGGGTCAAGCTTCTGGCCTTGTGGTAGCACTCTGCCACCCGGGCTCCTTTGAGTCAATAAATCCAAACCGATGTGGCAAGAGGTAGAATAGGGTTTACGAAGAACCAGAATGCTGGAGCCAGATCACCTGGGTTCAAATCCCCAGCCTTAGCACTTACACATGGAGTCACGATGAGTTAGAATCCCCTCATGGACATCACCTGACGCGAGGACTTTATGTTGCTAATCAGTAAATGAGGTTGATACATCAGTCCTGCCTCATTAGGCTGCTGTGAGGATTTAGTCAGGCAAGGTGCTGAAAGCCGAGTATATTACATAGTACCAACTGCTGTCATCGGTTCCTATGCATAACAACCCGGTAGCACAGAGCAGAACCGCTCCCTGGGGTTTCCAAGGCTGTAAATCTTTACAGGAGCAGATGGCTTCGTATTTTTCCCGTAGGGCAGTTGACGGCCGATGGCCGACCGTGCACTTAGCAGTCTGTTTGCATAACCCGCTGGGCGGGCAGAGCTCAATATTCCATAGTCGTATGTCCACCTACCGACGGAGCCAACAGCAGGGGCCATGATCCGTCCAGGACGAGGGTCCTTAGAAGAAGATGAAGAGGCTATTTGAAGCCCGCACGGCCATCGAGTCGGATGCATGGTCAAGAAACATCACATGAACACTGCGAAGAAAAGCAGCTCCCCATCCTCCAGGTTGCGCCTCTGGATCTTCTCCGCCCCCAGAAAGCGCCTGTTTAGTAGCGACGACAGAAGGGGTGTCGTGTGGAATAAGCGTGTACAGCACCTTAGGTTCTGTGCCATCCCACAGACGCCATGGCCCGCTTTACAGCTGAGCGGGGCTCGGCGAGCTGCAGGGGGTAATGGCTAAGCGGGCAGTGTCGGGCGCATGCGTGGAGCGTGCGCGCATCTTTCCTAGCAGTTGGGCTGCTTGGACTGCCAGGAACCCCTGCACCGTTACATCCATGACACATGACAGAACGGAAGAGTACGCCTTGGACACATAACGCTGAGTAGTCAAGGGCTAGAACTTAAAGGGCTGTGTGAAATGATTAAGCTCCCCCCACCCCCCTTCAATGTAAGGAAGGGACACAAATGTACAGTCTAGTCTTTAGGGCAGCATTGATGGTATGAAATAGGGTGACTATTGGGAGTCCATAAAATGGGTATTAGCTGATAAGCACCTCATGCCTTTATTCTTATGCAGGTTACAAGGAATTGTTTCCGTACCCTCAGTACCTCACAAGCAATGATGCACCCACAGACTTCATTATGGTGAGTATAAGAACTTCCCTTGGTCACCTGCGTGTTTTTCTGAGGGCAGAAAACAAAGTTGTTAGGGAACATATAAAAATTACAGCGCCTAGAGAGGACAAGCGAAACCTCTGAGCCCACACTGCCTGGCTGTCACAACCTGAGTCAGTCACGCATCAGCTGTGACCCTGGGCAAGTTGCTTAACTTCTTAGCTGTAAAATGAAGATATAGCAAAAACATCTACTTGTGTTCTGTTGCACACAATGCTCTCCACTTTTTATGCTATGGAGCTTGCTCATTCATTGCAATGGCCGCACTGAATGCTTATGGTGGTAAGATTTATTAAGGAAATTAATAGGTTACAATGTAGGTAAGAAATGCTCAGGGTGCAGTTGTTCAGTCAGGATTTGTCACTTAAAGTTCTCAAGGGTAAGAAGTGCTCAAGGGCATGTCACTCCACACATTACAAGCCTCCACCCAAAGGCACTCCACCCCAGTAGGCAATCAGCTTACTGAAGGCTCTCAGCTCCTCTTCCCAACTCCAATTAAGTCAGCAAGCCCAACTCCAATTAAGTGCCAAGCGGCACCCCACTCCACAAGCCAGCCTCCTGCTTCAAAGCACTCAGCTTTGCTTCCTCTGTGGCTCCTGGTTCTGCTCCTGCTCCTCTGACATCACAACTGTCTTCCGGACCAGGAGGTTCACTGCAAGGGGATCTCAGGGTCCACTTCTGACTCTTGCCAGTAATGAGATTCCCTTCATGCTTCTCAGAGGGCTCATTTTAGACCTAGCAGGAGGCAATCCAGTAAATCTTAACAATTCTTCACGGGTGAATCCTCTCAGAAAAGCCCCAGTTCTTCAGTTTTTTATATGTCATCAAGCTTTCAGTCCACTGATACAAGTGATATGTAGTCATTAAATAAATATTGGATATTAAAAGTAGAAAGAAAGAGAGGCAAAAAAATAACAAAAAACACCCATAGGTTGATTTACCCTTACCCTTCCAGAAAAGAATCACCTGATTTCTTTGTTCTGAGACGATGCAAAGAGCCAAATAGGAACATCCAAACATCACCACCACTAAAGGCCATTTTGATATGACGTTTCTTCCCATAAATGAAGCACATGTAACAGTTCTTAGAAAACTGTAAACAGGAGGGGGAAAATATAACTTGATACAAAATGATAAATGGTATCGTTACGGTGGAACCAGAAAGCAAAGGAAAAGGATGTCAGGATAGTTGTTCCATAACTGTATTAAGTAGAAAAAAAGATCCTTCCAGTGATGGTGGACTCTAGGAGGCAGGGCTCACTGGCATCGAGTCGAGGCTGGTTCGTAGTGATCCTCCCCATCCCTGTGGTTCCCCGGCTGTGACCATTTACTGGAGTAAAAAGCCCAGGCTTTCTCCCACTGAGCTGCAGTTGGTCTCCAACTGCTGACCTCGTGGTAAGCCGCCCAACACATCACCAGTAGACCACCAGGGCTCCCTGTTCTTCAGGAAATGATAGTTAAGGGTGAAGATTCCCAATGACAAGTAAACCACGTCTCGCTTCATTTTTTCCAGGCTGCCACTCCCACCATGGGTAATACAGATTTCTGGAAAACTCTCCGATATTTAAATTTGCTGTACCCTTCTCAAGGACGACGGAACATCCTCCTGATATCTGACGGGCACATTCAGCATGAGAGCCTTACGTTCCAGCTGCTGAAAAGACATGTCCAGCACACCAGGTTGTTCGCCTGTGGCACTGGGTGAGTGCCCTGGGGAAAGGCTTTCTGGTTGGTTTACAAGGGATTCAGGCAAGTTTTGAAGTGGATACTAGTACCTAAAAGCTGGGGGGCCACAGAGGTGGCATGAAGAAAGCCTCTGAGCCCAGACTGCCTCTGTAATCCAAGTTCTATCAAGCCTCCCAGCCCAAATGAGATGTATAAGATTAAGTTACACTTCCTATAGGGGGACTGTTCTACTTTTCAGAGAGGTTCTATCGTCCGTTACGAGTGGCCACACAGAACTCAGACAACACTCACGGCTGTGTGGCTTATTCAGGAAGTCGACAGCTTCCTTAATAATCTAGAAGAGAAACACTTGGGATACAGTTGTTCAGTCAAGACTCTTGTCAAAGCTCTGCTCATAAATGCCCAGCGGTGTGCCACTCCCCTGGAAGCCTCAGCCTGAAGGCACCAGCTCCAGCTCTGTGGGTCAGCACACCCAGCTCCCCACATTAAGTGCCCAGAGGCCCACTCCACAAGCCAGCCTCCTGCCCCAGAGCACTGAGCTTTACTTGCTCTGGACTGTGGCACCCGCTGTGTCAGGCTCTGGGTCCTGGTTCTGCTGGGGCTGCTCCTCTGCCACGCCTATGTCAGAATTATCTTCTGGATCAAAGAGGTTCCATGCAAGGAGGACCTTAAGGTCCTGAAAGACGCATTCCCCTCCTGGCTCTTCCCTCTTGCTGGTAGTGCAATCCCTCCTTCTGCTTCTGAGAGGGCTCGCTTTGTACCCAGCAGGACAGCCATCACCCACAGCGGAATAATGTAATCCAGTCAACATCTTCCCATCTGCCCCAGACCCAGCAGGAAAGCTGGCTAAGCTTTACAGAGACTAGAGTTAGAAGAGCCTCCCTCAGTCACTCACTGCCCTGCAAGGAGGGGCTTCCAGAAGTTCAGGGGAAAGTCCCTTGATCGGAGTTCAATTTTCCCTCCAAGTATTTGAACGTCCCTCGTAGGCTGCTCGTCACTTGGACATTAGAGAGTTTCTCCGCTAGAGCCCGAGTTACTTATTGTATTACTTGTGCTGCAAATCCAGCTAGAATCTGTAGTCACGGGATGCTAGGTGATTAGCTAGCCCCTGTGAACCTGGGGCTTGTCCCTGCCACAGAGATAGGTCCTCTCCTCTCCCCTGGAAGTGCCCAGCCTGAATGCCAATAAATCTTCCTAGTGTGGCAATACTAGCTGCTCCCCCCACCTCACCCTCCTCCAGATGCCACACTGCCACAGAGTGGAGAAGCCCAGGCTGTGCCAGTAGGCATGGCTCAGATGCCCTGGCTCAGAGGGCAACAGATGGGTTTGTTTGGTTTTTTTTTCTGTCTTATTTGCTGAGAGTTTATCACAAGTTAGGCTGGGCTAGCCACTGGGGTGCAACATCACAGAACAATCTAAGTTCTAAAAGATGTGACCCAGAGTGAGTGAGGCTGAGTGGGGCTGGAGTCTGTTCAGACTTCAGTCAGGAAGTCTCCTCTGAAGAGGTGGTACTGTGTTGGTTATGACTCAGCCTCAGGGAAGTGCCAGCCTCATGATTTTACCCATTGTTACGCTTTTTACTAAATGCCTCTGCCTTGAAAACAACCAATGCAAACGAACATCAAGACCATGCAGAGGAACTGCATCTTCAGGATGTTCTGATGGGCATGATTACCTGTTCATTCTGAGGACAAAAGGCCAAAATCTGCTTTTAGCAGTGGCTTAAAAAATGTTTAAAATAAAACATTATTTTAAATGTTTACATTTAAAATTTACATTTAAAATGTAAAATACATTTACATTTAAGCAATGTTTCTGAAAATTAATAGATCACTTCTTGATTTCTGGAAAAAGCCTTGTAAAAAGGCATTCTTGATTACCAAGTGAAATTAATAGGATCCTTGCCGTGTAAATGTAGAAGGTTTTCCAGTGCTTGCCAAGAGTACTCTCTCCAACTCTAAGATGTAGACTCGTTGGCCAGCCCTTGGCTTTGGGATCATGTTCGGGTAACTTAGACATTCATCAGAAGGCGTTTAATCTCCCTGTCAGTATGCTGACTGACATCTCTGAGAGTTTTTGTTTTGTTTTGTTTCTGAAATCATCTACTCCATTCTTTGGTAAATCAGAATCCAAAATTCCTACCTTTCCTTATTTCTCTGCCAAAGATAAACTAGTCTTCTTATACACGGGAGCTAAAATTACTCAAAGCTTCAAAGGTATCCTCTTGTCTGTTACCACTTTTCTGTTTCCAACCTCAAGCCCAGATGAGGAAACTCTGCTTCCTGTAATGCTTCTCTTACTTGGTTTTAAGTTTTGTCGCCTTGTGAACATGGACTCAAATGTTTTCTAAAATATCTTGAAAATTCAAACATGTGCAATGTGATTAGTTCCACAGCAAATCATCATATCTTAAGGACTTTGTCCCAGTGTGGCGCCGGAGTGTTTGAGTATTTTAACTCAAAATCCAAGCACAGTTGGAAAACCCAGGTATGATTTGGCAAACATCTTTTATTGTAATCTTCTGTTTTGAACAAGTGGGAATGTGATCTTCCAATACTAGTGACGGTAACTCTAGTGCTTTCATCAGCGGAATGAGGAGCCATAAAAAGGCTGAAGCTGCTGGGGGGGGGGGGGGTCCTGCCACCTGCCTCCATCAGGAACATAGTCAGCACTTACCTAACCCGGTCTCCAAGCCCATAATTTGACGTGTGCTTTAGAAAGCCCATGGGTCGATTTTTGAAAAGTAAAGTGTTATGCGTGTGTTGTTAGCGTGCATTTGTGTAACTGGAGTCTACTCCAGTCTTAGAGCTGTGTGGTATAATTAGGTGATGAATCATGTTAGGACATTTTGAAAATCTCACTTATGTGTTAGTACTATTATTTTTCATTAGCTCTATATAGTTTTGTTAAAGGAAAGTACCCAGTGGCGGGAAGAAGGAACATAAAATGAAGAGCAACCGTCCTCAAGTCTTGAGTGTGGAGTTTATTTTAAGCGCTGAAAGCACTGTGAGAACTGGGTCCTGGAAGACGGGCTGAGAAAGGACTCCTTGCTCTTCTGTCAACAGATAGAAGACCAGATGAGGAGATTGCGCTCTCCGGGTTGCCGCTCGGTCTCCGTCAAATGGCAGCAGCTAAGCAGGAACTCCCCGGAGCCCTGGCAGGCGCCTGCCCAGGTGCAGTCCTTGTTCCGCAACGACTGCCTCCTGGTCTACGGGTTTATCTCTCAGTGTACGCAGGTACGGAGCCACGCCCTTTGTTGGATGCTAAGGCAGGAGCTGCATTTTGCTATGAATGGTCTCTCCCTGTTTTCTTTTTCCATCCCCCTTTTAAATCATCAGGGGTCCTGGTGGCATAGTGGGTTCAACATTAGGTTGCTAACAGCAAAGTGGGCAGTTTGAAGCCACTAATCTTTACCAGCCTCAGAAACCCACAGCGGGTAGTTGGTTCGCCTCTGACTCGTAGGCGCACTACGCGTAGGAATCAACTCGATGGCAGTGAGTTGGTTTTGGTTTTCGGTTCCATATCATCAGATGCTGGTAAATTTTCCCCTCCTGAGAAAATAACTGGTGCTTATCTGGGACTGCTGGAGAGTCTTTAAATCTGCTTTCAAGGGGGAATCATGTTAGAGCAGCGGTTCCCAACCTGTGGGTGGCGGCCCCTTTGGGGGGGTCGAACTACCCTTTCATAGGGATCGATCACAGGGATCATTCTTAACAGTAGCAAAATTAGTTATGAAGTAGCAACAAAAATAATTTTGTGGTTGGGGGGTATTAAAGGTCATGGCCTGAGGAAGGTTGAGAACTACTATGTTAGAGGAATAGAGATTCTGTGGAGTGGGAAAAAGTAATAAGAAATTGGTTTGTTTTTCTCTCCAATTCAGGCAACTCTATGTGCATTGATTCAAGAGAAAGAATTCTGTACAATGGTGTCCACTACAGAGCTTCAGAAGACCACTGGAACTGTGAGTTTTAAAGCCTAAACTATGAACCCGTATTCCCAATGTGCCATTTTATATTTTAACACGTGAGGCTTCAGGTACTGACCTCTTTTGTTGTTGATCTGTGCTGAAATTTCAGCGTGCAGTAGGATTGCAGAAAGGAGGACAACTTATTCTAGTTAGTAATGCAGGGGGTTCTTGGCCAGGGGTTCTAGATCCACAGATGGGCTTCCATAGGTGTGAATAAGTAAAATTAAATGTGGGTTTTTTTATGAATGAAAAGTTTCCTGGGGACATCTCAAAAATGGCCATGATTCAATAAAAATTAAGTGCTACTGGTCTCTCTCCTTTTTAAAAATAATATTAAGCCTACCTTTTTAAATAAGACTAAACTATATCATATGTTGAGAATATATTTTTTCTTTTTAGGGATTAAAAGCAAATGAATTATCACTCAAATTTGCAGTGTTTGCAGAAGTACTGAATCCATTATAGATTGACTTTGAAAATTATTTATATATATATATATATGCAATACTAGCTAAAGTGCCCTGATAGCATTTGGACTGCCAATATGTCCTTGTAACCAAATAAACCATTCCAGAGCCAATGCTGGAATTTAACAAAACGAAATACATCTTCATTTTTGGCACTCAACAATGTTGTCTTATGACTTACCAGTGATTCATGTGCAGAACTTAAGCGAAGTGAGAACTTAAAGCTGCTTCATAGCTTTAAAAAAAGTAAATCTAACGGGGAGAGAAGGGGTCTTCTCATTAAATAACAATTTTAATAGTCACAATTCCTCAATGAACTGCGACCTTATCAAAACCACAAGACTTGGAATTACTGAAAACAGATACTGCCCTTGAGCAGAAGTTCACATTTCTTAGCTGTTTAAATAAGAGAAAGGGGAGGGGAGACCTCATGCTGCCATTTTTTTTTTTTTTTTTTTGTGGTTCTTGCTCTTCAGAGCCTGTAGATGTTGAACATGCTCGTGGTGAGCACACAGGGACCGAGCTCGCTCCATCTACATTAAAGAACGCCTGTAAACTTGAGAAACAAACTTGAACTCAAGTCATGATGAAAACAAACTTTTTAAAAGGCAAAACGGGTCAGACAACAGATCCGCGGTTGTGGGCAGGGTCTGAGGCAGGCTTGAGAGAGTGTTCTCCAATGAAGAAAGCTCTGCTTGAATGTGCTGTGTCTTTACCTTGGGTGTGGTGCGGCGGCATGCCTGTTTTTAAGGTCACCGAACTATGTGGGAAAGGGTGCGTTTGATATATATCGATTAGAACTCTATTCAAAGCATGGTATTCTCGATGAAGTCTGTCCTTGGCACCAACTGGACTCCTTTGCCTCTTCCACCTAGATGATTCACAAGCTGACCGCTCGAGCTCTCATTCGGGACTTTGAATACGGGGCGCTCCACGAAAACGAGACGCAGCACCAGGTGCGTTCTAGAAGTCCATGCTGGAAACCATCCTGCATCGTGCTCGGCTGTCTTCTCCCTGATTTCTCTTCACACTGGTCCGGTCGGGACAACTGGGTGGGAAAGACGAGTGTAGGAGGCCTCCTTCTTATTCCCGTCGTGTCTGTTTCTAGGGTGCCAGATTCTGGAAACACCTGTTGAGTGACTGACCTGGGGGGAGAAGCTAGGGGGTTCCTGAGAGTTTGGCCAAGGGAGGAGAGAGAACAGGTGACCACATCCCTGTCATAGGAGTGATCTTATTTCAGTGTCGCTACAAACCCACCTTCAAGCTGTTGGTGTTTCTCTGTAAAGAAACTGGGGTGCTCAGGGCATGGAAAAACTGCCTCCGGACATGCTGTAGAACCAAAGGCCACCTGACCCCTCCTCGCTGTGCGAATGGCCTGAGTCACGGGTCCCCTCGGCCACCTACGCTAATTACTCAGTGTCTCTCAGGGGTTGGGGATTTCACACATGGCTGGGAACATGGGTGCTCGGTGCCACCCCTGAAGGGAAGTGCAAGGGTGCCCCTCAGAGGCCTGGGTGCCCTCCAAGCAGGTCCTCCACGTTGAGGAAGCAACCTCTTGCTTTTCCTACAACGCCTTCTCGGCCCTCTGACCTTTGTGCTGCTGAGTTTTTTTAAGGACCAGCCCTGCCGCCAAGACCATAGAAGGCACCCAACTTCTCCAAACCTTGGTTTCTCATCTTTAAAATGGAAACCAGAACATCCACCTTACCGGTTATCTACAAAAACAAACAATAAAAAAACAACATCAAAATTGTAAAATGCTCCAGAAATAGTTTTTCCATGACATAACTACTAGTTAAGATGCCTTGGTGGCACTATCGGGTAGACATTGGACTGCCAACCACAGAGTTGGTGGTTCAAACTCACCGGCTGTACCATAGGAGAAAGATGAGGTTATCTAGCCCCTAAAAAATTCACAGTCTGGGAACCCCCGGAGGACTCTCTGAGTATGTAGAATATAGGATCTCTGAGTCAGAATTGACTCTTGGCAGTGAGGTTAACTACAAACTGATCCTATTTTGAAGTCACTTAGTTAATATTTAGATGAGACTTTGAACTAGGATTTAGTTTGAAATACTAGTTATAAAATTATTTCTCTGTCAAAGAAAAGGCAACTTTTTCGATTCACTTTGGCTTTTATCATTTTGTATCACCTTCTTTGAAAAGTTACTTTCTTGATTGTTTCCCAAAGCCCCCAAATCAACTCACTGCCATTGAGTCAATTCCAACTCATACAGACGCTATGAGACGGGATAGAACTGTTCCTGTGGGTTTCTGAGACTGTAACTCTGTACAGGAGTAGAAAGTCCTGT
This sequence comes from Tenrec ecaudatus, assembly GCF_050624435.1. NCBI lineage: Eukaryota > Metazoa > Chordata > Mammalia > Afrosoricida > Tenrecidae > Tenrec > Tenrec ecaudatus. Next base: position 12,918,650 of record NC_134540.1, read on the forward strand.
CTCTCCTGTGGAGCAGCTGGAGGTTTCAGACCTTGGGGCCAGCAGCCCAGCCCATCATCCGGGTTCTTTCCCCTCTCTTCAGTGGTCATACATAGCTCAATAGTTTCGATTTTTTTTAATACCTAATTGTATTCATCTCCTAGATGAAGAAACAAGCCTTGAAATCTCTGATTATCAAAATCAGTAAGGAAAACTCTCTCCTAACACAATTTACAAGCTTTGTGGCAGTTGAGAAAAGGGTAAGTATTGTTCATTTGAGGTTAAATCCTTTCCCCCCCCTCTTTCCATGTTACACAAGTGACTTTTGTTTTGATTGCTAGTCTGCTCTTCCTGGAATGGGATCCCAAACGTAGAATTTTCACATTGATGTGGTACAGCATGGTGGAGCAGACCAGGTTTAGTATCCAAAACAACAGGGCTTCCATCGGATTCAGCCTTACCTAGTAAAGCCTTAAAGCTTGGGTTCCACCGTTGCTCATTATTATTAGTGCTGTAATGGAAGAGTAACAGTGAAAAAGAACAGATTGATTTAGATAATATACAAAGCATGGTTACTATTTTACTAAATGTACTTCACAGACTTTTTAAAAAATCAAGTTCATATCAATATCCCTATTTAATTCCACGCGAGGGGCTAAGTTTCACTGGGATGAGAGACATGGTCAGTAGGCCTGTTTTTATAGTTGGGAAAATAAGAAGCGATTAGGCCCGGCTCAGCCTTGTTGGGCCTTGAAAACCTGGTTGCAGGTAGTTTTACGCATAATAGGAAGGTCAGTTCCCAAGGTAGGCTCCGTTTAAGGCGCAGTCCCAGCTCCAGGATTATTTTATACAGTAGATGCTTTTCATTCTCCCTGACACCACACTGAAAATCCCCGAAACTCTGCTTCTCTTTTCCTGTCATCTTATCTCAGTATTTCAAAGTTAACCAGGCGATGAGGGTCCTGGGCTCTGCGGGCAGCCTCCCTGGCTTTGTACGAGCTGCCTGTTTCAACCTGCAAGTACAGAATGCAATCCCTGCTCAGTGGGCAGATACTGTCCCTCATGACGAGCAGCGAATGGCTGATGTGAAGTCAAGCACTGCCCGACCTTGTCATATTTTATTGTAGTCCAACCCTACCTTCCCACATCTGTCCCAAGGGGTCGAGACATGACCAAGACTCCTAAGACAGAAGTCAAACTGGTTGGTGGCCCTTCCCATACCCACCAATGGTTTTGTTTGTTCTGGTCATCGTTTTTTTGTGTGTGTGTGTGTGTGTGTGTGTTTTTAGTTGGTTACTTAGATTTATGGGAGATGTTCCCAAAGGCCCAGATTTCTTCATTTTCTTGTGGGGGCGGGGGTAGAAATCCCATGATCTGACTGTACTGTATCCCCATTGTCACATGGCAGAGGTGAGGACAGCAGTTCACGTTCCAATCTCCAAGAACTCCGTTGAGCTACATCTGGCTTCTCCACTTTACTTAGTCATCTGAATGTTTAACACCTCTCTGACTTTTGGAAATTGTGGTTGAACTACCCCTGAAAGAGGCCCTTGGTACTCAAACCAGAAGTATCCTATTCCAACACAAGCCTGCCAGCCCAGTCCCATGACGTGACTGCTCCTCTTCCGCCTCTGGGATCCAGACTTCGCAGTGGGGCCAAAAGAGTAGCAGCCTGCTCACCCCACAGACGTCCCAGAGAAATCCACTGCTTTGTTGAGTAATGCCACTCTTTAGATTATAAGAATGTGTCTCTGACAAAGGAGGCCTCACTTTTCATCATGCAATCCAGCAGTGAAGAGCCAGGGCTGAGCTTGAATCATGGTTGCGTGCAAGCTCCCTAGCCTTAATGTTCCCAGCAATAAAATGGGGCTAATAGCCATACCCACTCCCCGAGGATCATTGAGCCAAGGCCACCTCACATTCATGAAGGGCCTTCTCACCATTAGGATTTATGATGATTTCTCTGAGTTCTATGTGTTGTCATGGTGAATGTTATTATTATTATCAAATACTTCCATGTGTATTTTTAATAGAGACTACTATTTTGTAATATTTTTGATGTTCTCTCTTTTTTTAATCCAAGATCCTACCCCCGGAAAAATAGAAAAAGCTTAGACTTCCCTTAGTCTCTGAGAGGCCATTTCTTCAGAACTGCCAGAGGAAAATCCACATAAAATGCTCAATGCAGTGCCCAACCCAGGAAGAATTCAAAAAGGGAGGTCACTCTACCCGATGTTGGTGACAGCTACATGCTCCAGCCTCACACACAATCAGGGTCCACACTAAACCATCACTGGTTTTAACACCTGTAGTGCTCATTTCATTGGGTGGTGGCTGTTTTGATTTAACCCATTTGTGGTTCTCTATAGGATGAGAATGAGTCACCTTTTTCCACTATGCCAAGTATTCTGGAACTTATCGCCAAAGAAGATGTGGACTTCCTGCCATACGTAGCTTGGCAGGAGGAGCAATCAGATGGCATGGAGACACAGGTAAGTGTTGAGTATCAAGTAACTGATTCTGTAGTTTTTATTTTCTTCATGGGGAGGGATCTACGCCTTGTGACTTAGATGTGCAGAAACTGTTGAAACCCTGATGGTGAACACTGTTTGAACATCAGGTAGACATTTTAGCTGAGAGCCAGGGGAGCTCTGACATCTAACGAGTGAACCAGTGTGGTTAGCTTCATTCATGCTAACAGAGTAGACTCTCCATTAGTGATAAAAGCCCCATCTACTAATCTAAATTCAGCACCACGGTTTCTGAAAGTCAAGTTTATTATATGCCATACTGTGGATCTCACTTTCAGAAATATAGTATAAATTGATAAATGGGACTTAAATAAAAAATGGAACGGCATACTTAAAAAACAAAGAAACACACTAAGACTATTAGAAAGAAACAAATGCAAATTGTGTTAATAAGACTCTTGAATAGCAGGTTAAGGAAGTCAAATTTACATACCACATGCACTGTTGTTTTTAAAATTAGACATGTGTTACAGCCTGTTACAAAACTGCATCATTTACGGGGAAGGAGGGGGGGGGGGAAGAGGACCTGATGCAAAGGGCTAAAGTAGAGAGCAAATGCTTTGAAAATGATGAGGGCAAAGAATGTACGGATGTGCTTTATACAATTGATGTATGTATATGTATGGATGGTGATAAGAGTTGTATGAGCCCCTAATAAAATGTTTAAAAAAAATAAACTACATCATTTAAATAAGAAGCTTTGGTGGCATAGTGGACTAGCTATTGACTTGCTAACCACAAGGTCAGCAGTTTAAACCCATCAGCCGCTCTGTGGGAGAAAGATGAGGCTGTCTACTCCTGTAAAAAACTTAGTCTTAGGAACCTGTGTTAGTCCGATTAGACAAGAGAACCAAATTCATGGACACTCATGTGTATAAGAGAGAGTTTTATATAAAAGGTAATTGTATATTAAGAAGGCATCCCAACCGAGTCCAGTCCAAGCCCGATATTAACCCATATATATATGTCTGATACCAATCCATAAAGTCCTCTTCAGGCTCACAAAACACATGCAATGACACAGAATGTAGGAGAAGCACAGGTCAGTGGGTAGAAAGTCTTTGAATCCAGTGGCATGTAAACATCTCAGCGCTGGCAGGGGTCTCTGCATGGCTTCTCCAAGTCCCAGGGCTGCTTCAGGGTAGGTCCATGTGGCTTCTCAGGGATGTCTTGCAGGAAGTGAGCAGAGAGAGAAGTATCTCCCATCTCCAAGGAAGAAATATCAAAGTTCCCAGAATTCTCAGGAGAAAGCCATGCCTACACAGAGGCCTCATTAGTTATATCTTGATTGGCAGGCCAGACTCCACCCCTTCACTCTTAATCCTCTCAAATTGACACCAGATTATATAACTATCACAGAACCCAAAGGGGCAGTTCTACTCTGTCCTAGGAGGTCACTATGCGTCAAAACTGATTGTTCATTAGGTTTGTTTTCTCTTTACAACATTAAAATATGCAGATCCAATAAGACAGAGTAAGTGGTTCAGCAATGTACCCCCATAAATATGAGTAGATAATGAAGACGGCATTGAAAATCAGTGAAAAGAAAACCATATCTACTCAGTTCGTGGTGTTGGAAAGAGTGGACAAGCACCTGGAAGAGAAAAAAGTTGGTTCCATTTCTTCTCCTCGCCAAGATACATTCAAACTGTATTAACAACCTGGGGGAAGTCATATGACAAAAGGTTCATTTTCCAAAGAAGGACAAGTTTCCTAAAATAAATATGAAAATGACTAACAGACCAATGAAAGGGACAAAGGGCAAGAATAGATAATTAATACAAATGTATGCCATTAAAAATATTATATTTAAAAAGTTCTCTTCATTCATAAAGAAATGAATATTAATGCAACAAATATAGTTTCACCTATTTTGTTAAGCGCTGTTCTCAGGACTCAGTTATGACTCATAGTCACTCCATGTACTACAGATGAAACCTGACCTGGTCCTCTAGCATATTTATAATGGTTGCTATGTTTGAAACCATTGTTGAGCCAACACAATTCATCTTGTTTAGCGTCTTCTTTTCCACTGACCCTCGACTTTGTCGAGCACAATGTTCTTCTGCAGGGTCTGGTTCCTCCTGGTAACATCTCCAAAGTAGGTGAAGCCAAGTCTCCTTGTCCTCAATTCTAAGGAGAATTCTAGCTGTACTTCTTTGAAGATTTGTTTGTTCTTCTGGCAATTCAATGTAGGCTCCACATTTTCCACCAGAGCCATATTCAAATGTATCCATTCTTTCCCCATTTTTATTGTTCACTGTTCAGCTTCCACATGCATATGAAGTGACTGAAAATACCATGGTTTGAGTTAAGTGCACCTTAGTTTTTTTGTTTTTTTTTCTTGTATTTTTTTGTAAATCATTTTCTTGGGGGCTCATACAACTCTTATCACAATCCATACATATATCCATTATGTCAAGCACATTTGTACATTCGTTGCCCTCATCATTCTCAAAATATTTGCTCTCCACTTAAACCCTTGATATCAGCTCCTCATTTTTCCCCATCCCTCCCCACTCTCCCCTCCCTCATGAACCCTTGATAATTTATAAATTATTTTGTTATGTCTTACACTCTCCAGTGTCAACCTCCACCCACTTTTTTGTTGTCCATCCCCCAGGGAGGAGTTATATGTAGATCCCTGTAATCATTTCCCCCTTTCTACCCCACCCTCCCTCTACCCTCCCGGAATCACTAGTTTCACCACTGGTCCTGAAGGGATCATCTGTCCTGGATTTTCTGTGTTTCCGGTTCCTATCTGTACCAGTGTACATCCTCTGGTCTAGCCAGAACTGTAAGGTAGAATTGGGATCATGATAGTAGGGGGGAAGGGGAAGCATTTGGGAACTAGAGGAAAGTTGTATGTTTCATTGTTGCTATACTGCACGCTGACTGGCTCATCTCCCCATGACCCTTCTGTAAAGGGGTGTCCCGTTACCTACAGATGGGTTTTGGGTCTCCACTCTGCACTCCCCTCATTTACAATGATATGATTTTTTTTAGTTTTTAAAGTGGCGTCTTTGCTCTTTACCACTCTATAGACGTCTTTTGCAGCATAGTTGCCCAATACAAATGCCATTGGATTTCTTGACTGTTGTCTCCAAGAGAGGCACCCTGGTGGTGTAGTGGTTATGGATTGGGCTGCTGATCACAAGGCCAGCAGTTCAAAACCACCAACTGTTTCACAGGAGAAAGATTGGTCTTTCTAGAGTCATGGGAACAGGTACCCTGTCCCATAGGGTCACTATGAGTTGGAATGAAGGGATGGCAGTGAGTCTCCATGAGTGTTGATTGAGGATCTGAGTAAAATGAAACCCCTGACAACTCCAATCTTTTATCTGTTTGTCATGATGATGTTTCTTGGTCCAGTTGGGAGAATTTCTGTTTTCTTTACATTGAGGTATAATCCATACCAAAGGCCATATAGTTGTTGATCTTCATCAGCAAATAAAGGTTGTGACATCTGCACATCACACTTTGTTAGTTCACGATATTTCTTCCAATCCTGGTGCGGTGTTCATGTAGACCAGTTGATTGGAGTATTGTTCATGTAGACCAGTTGATTAGAGTATTTGCTTAGTTCACAGATTCAATAAGTATAGTGAAAGGATACACCCCTGTTGCACGTCATTCCCAATTAAAAAAAAAAAAGTGTCCCCTTGTTCTGTTAGAACAACTGCCCCTTAATCTATGCACAGGTCCCACATGAGCATGATTAGATGTTCTGGAATCTCCATTCTTCCAAATGCTATCCATAATTTGATGTGATCCACACAATCAAATACCTTTCCAGAGTCAAGAAAACATGAGTAAACTGCTATTCTTCTCTTACAGCCAATATCAATATCCATCTGACATTCGCAATGATACCCCTTATTCCTTGATCTCTTCTGAATCCAACTGAGATTTCTGCCAATGTACTGTTGCACCTTTTTTTATTTACCTTCAACAAAATTTTATTTGCATGTAATTTTTAAAAATCATTTTATTGGGGGCTCTTACAGCTCTTATCACAATCCATCCATCCATTCATTGTATCAAGCACATTTGTACATATGTTGCCATCATCATTTTCTTTTCTTTTTAAATCATTTTATTGGGGACTTATACAGCTCTTTCACAATCCATTCCTCCATCCATTGTGTCAAGCACATTTGTACATTTGTCGCCATCGTCATTTTCAAAACTATTTCTTTCTACTTGATCCCTTGGTATCAGCTCCTTATTTTTTTCCCTTCCTCCCCCTCCTCCCTCATGAACCCTTGATAATTTATAAATTATTTCTTCAAGTCTTACACTGTCCGATGTCTCCCTTTACCCACTTTTATGTTGTCCATCCCACTGGGTGGAGGTTATATGCATATCATTTTGATTGGTTCCCTCTTTCTTCCCCCACCTTCCCTTTCCCCTCCTGGTATCACTACTCTCATTATTGGTCCTGAGGTGTTTATCTGCCCTGGATTCCCTGTGCTTCTTATCTGTACCCATGTACATGCTCTGGTCTAGCCAGATTTGTAAGGTAGAATTAGGGTTATGATATTGGGGGGGTGGAAGAAGCATTACAGAACTAGAGGAAAGTTGTATGTTTCATCGCTACTGTACTACACCCGGGCTGGCTCATCTCTTCCTATGACCCTTCTGTGAGGGGATGTCCAATTGTCTACAGATGGGCTTTGGGTCTCTACTCTTCACTCCCCCTCATTCACAATGATATGATTTTTTTGTTCTGGGACTTTGATGCCTGATACCTGATCCTATTGACACCTCATGATCACACAGGCTGGTGTGCCTCTTCCATGTGGGCTTTGTTGCTTCTCAGCTAGATGGCCGCTTGTTTATCTCCAACCCTTTTAAGACCCCAGACACTATATTTTTTGATAGCCGGGCACCATCAGTTTTCTTCACCACATTTGCTATGCACCCAGTTTGTCTTCTGCAATTGTATTGAGAAGGTGAACATCACAGAATGCCAGGTTATTAGAACAAAGTGTTCTTGCGTTGAGGGAGTACTTGAGTAGAGGCCCAATGTCTATCTTTGCATGTGATATTAAGGATATTGTTAGGTAATTTTCACATTCTATTTGATCACCATTTTGATTGGCCAGACACTTAGTTGTATTCTAAAAATCTTGGCATAGATGAGTGACTGTTTCCAATATTCCATCAGTTCTTGGAGATTTTTTTTTTTTTTTGCTGGTGCCTCCAGTGCAGCTTGGAGTCCTTCCTTCAAGGCCATATACTACCTCGAAATGGTTGAATTTGGACTTTTTTTTTTTTTTTAGTAAAGTGACTCTGTGTATTCCTTCCATCTTCCTTTCATGTTTCTTGGGTCATTCAATACTTTTCCCATTGAGTCCTTCAAGATTGCAACTTGAGGCTTAATTTTTTTCCTTCTGTTTTCCATCTTGAGAAATACTTGAGTGTGTTCGTGTTTTTTGGCTTTTCTAGCCCAAGACCTTTCTGCATTTCATTATAATACTTCTTGAACTGTTCCTTGAAATTTTCTGGTCAGCTCTTTTAAATCATCAGTTCTTTCTAGTCACTTTAACTTTTCTACAGTCAAGGGCAATTCAGAGTTTTGCTGACATTCATTTTGGTCCTTTTATTTTTCCCTGACCATGTAGATAGTAGTCATTTATGTTATTTTAAAAGATATTTGCAATGAAGAAGTTAATGGTCTTGCAAAATTCTGTCAAACTCACTGCCATTCAGTCAGTCCCAAATCCCAGTGGCCATGTAGGATGGAGTAGAGCTGTCCCTTTCCGTTTCTGAGACTGTACATCTTTATGGGAGCAAACAGCCTCGTCTTTCTCCCACAGAGCAGATGACAGGTTGAAACTGCTGACCTTGTGGTTAGCAGTCCAGTGTGTAGTCCACTATACCACTTGGGCTTCTTGTTTTAATGTTGTAGTTTTGTAACATGTTTTAACACATCAAAAAATGCAGTCCCTTACCATTGCTCTTTTTTCTGTTTGTGTAATTAAGAAAACATTGTACTATGTAAGCATTATTTTAAAATGTATGTCATATCATCTGTAATATTAATTATTTATATGTGTACTTGGAACTTGCTGAGTTGGGAAAGGACTTCTCTCTTTTTTTAATAGTTAATTTACTTTGGTGCAGGGTTAGGGACTAATTATTTACAAAAGCATTAACTTATATCTCAAGGATTTGCTACCCATATAAAGCTTGATTTGGCTTGCAGGCAGCTTTTAAAAGCAACGCTTCGCTAAGATTCAGCAGTAGTAAGCATAAATAGCAGTAGTAAAAGAGCATTTTCCATCTCTATTTGTTATGCATAATGTTTATCTTCTAGTATAAAGATATGCTCATGTTGTTAAAGTTTTTAAAATATCGTTTCATATTTTCTCAGTTCCTTAATATTGTGGTAAAGCAGAATAAAAACACTAAAAAGAAAAAAGGACTTTAAATTATTAGCTAACTTTAGGGTTGATTTATACACTGTGATTCTCCTCATTGTAACATCTTGCTTAAAATTCAGTGGTTCTAAGAACAAAGAGCCTTGGTGTCGTGGGTGCAGAATGGGCTGTTAACCTCAAGGGCAGCAGTTTGAAACCACCATCTCCTTCATGGGAGAAAGATGAGGCTTTTTGCTTTCATAATGAGTTCTAGTCTTGGAAATCCACAGGGACAGTTCTACCCTGTCTTACAAACTCACTGTGAATCTTAATTAACTCAATACCAGTGAGTGAAGAGAAAGGAGGGGCGATGAGATCTTCTTTAAAAGTATGTGATGCACTTATTGCTCACATTCTCTCCAGATTGCAAATACCCTATCTTTAAAATAAAGGAGCTTTTCTTAGATGACGTTGAAGATCTCTCATTTTATTTTCAATGTTTCTGCCCCAGTCCATGATCCTAATTCCGGGGCTCATGATCTGGCATAAACAATTGATTAACTACTAGGAAGTAAGTCTTAGGTATATTTGATGATTATTACTTTTAGTCTATATATTTCCCCTGACGTTTGCCTTTCCTCTTCTGGATAGACTGTTGCCGCACCACCTAAATGGGATAAAGAATTCCGACACAAACGTGTGAGGAAAAAGAAAGTGAAATCATTGCCCCTTCTGGTAGATGATGAAGATGATGAAGATGTTTCAGCTCAACTACCAGTACCAGCTGAAGAAGCACTTCAGCGTGGACCTCCGTCAAAGCCATCAGCTTTAGGGGGAAAAACAGAAAGGAAAGCCCCAGTTCAGAGATTCTCTTCACGCACAAAAATGGCTGCTACGAATCAAGTTTGCCGTTTTGGGGCTGCTTCATCGGTGCCCCGAGCTGGCTCTCAGTACAGTCTTTCCCACACTCCTACTAGTCCCAACCAGTCTGGTCTCTCGGAATACGGTCAACACGTTGAGACTGATCACACAGGCCCTCCCTTTAAGTTGCCTTCCAACTTGCGTCTCTCATGCCCGCCTAGTACAGCTCCTGCTGGTCCTCCTTCTCCAGATACTTTGTTTAGCTTCATGAAACCTCTGGATCCTCGGGATTGTCTGCTGGAGTCTTACCATCTCAGCCCGCTGGATCTTTCTCAAGCTGATCACGACCTTGAGACGAGTAACGGTGACATTCTCTGTAAAATGGTTGCGCCTGTCCCGACCCCACTCTCAGCACCCAGCCTGCCTCTGCGCCTGCCTCTCGGGAGACCACTTCCAGCTCCCAGATCTCATTTCCCATTCCCCGCACTCAGAGGTCTTTCCCCAGTCCCATCCTTTGCACTCAGCATGGCTGCCCCACCCCCACCGCTTATACCTGTTGGTTTTTCCCTGCCCCCACCTCCTGTCCCTGGTGCAGGTGTTATTACCCCGCCCCCACCTCCTCTCCCTGGTGCAGGTGGTATTGCCCCGTCCCCACCTCCTCTCCCTGGTGCAGTTGGTATGCCCCCGCTTCCACCTCCTCTCCTTGGTGCAAGTGGTATGCCCCCGCCCCCACCTCCTCTCCCTGGTGCAAGTAGTATGCCCCAGCTCCCACTTTGTCGCCCTGGTGCAATTGGTTTTGCCCCGCCCCCACCTCCTTTCCCTGGTACAGGTGGTATTTTCCTGCCCCCACCTCCTCTCTCTGGTGCATTTGGTATTGCCCCGCCCCCACCTCCTCCCCCTAGTACAGGTGGTATTTTCCTGCCCCCACCTCCTCTCTCTGGTGCAGTTGGTATTGCCCAGTCCCCACCTCCTCTCCCTGGTGCAGGTGGTATTCTCCCGCCCCCACCTCTTGCACCTGACATACTACCCCTACTTCCTGCACTTGGCCATGCTTCCCCGCCCCCACCTCCACCACCCAGCAGATTTCTCCAAGCCACAGGTACATCTCCTCCTTTTCCAGGTGCCTTGTTTGGCTCCAAACAACTTAAAACTGAGAAACTTAGAATTTTCAGAGAACTTGAGGCCTATGACTCTCCTTCTGTCTTAAAAGAGGACACTCCTTCCAGTCCAGAGAGTGCAAGCTTTTCTCCTTCTGATTCACACAAAGAATTCTTTGATCGAGTTTGTTGGGCATTGTCTATGCCTGATGTTGTTGATGGATTTGAATCACTTGGACACGCTCCTCCCCGAGGCCACGCTCCTTGTGCTACCCCCAGCAGTGGCCCCAGTCTTTCCTTGAGTGGTGAAAGTTCTGAGTCAAAAAGTAGCAAAAAGCCAATATGTCCCGCAAGTAGGTTTTTAAAAAGGGATGAAAGCTCTGGAGGAAGAAGACGTGATTTTATGTCCATCATCCAGTCACAAAATGATGAGAAAGACAATGTCTGCAAACGGAGCTGGGGGGAGTTGATGCCTTGGACCAGACTCTTCCGTCTCCAAACTGAGGTACCAGCCTTATTTCTCCTAAAGTCTGTGGTTTAGTGAGCTTCCTTGTTTAAAACAGTGCGACTCAGAGCATCACTTGTCAGCCTTTGGGCGAAGATCAAGTGCAGTCTCAAAGCAGTCAGTGAACTGTTTACGACCAGTCCCTGTGAGGTAAGGTCTTGGGCCAGGATATGAATGAACAGATGTTTCATGCTACAACTAAATAAACCACTGAGCTAAAAAAAAAAAAAAAAAGCACTAGATATGTCTCTGTTAACTAGAACATCGTGGTCACTCACTACCGTGGAGTCAAACCCAGACACATGGCAAACATCACCGTGTAGGACACGTTAATGAAAATTGACGTCTCTGCCTAGTAAGATCGTGATTTCTAAGGCTCTAGAACTGACTGGAGAACACCTAACCTAACAACAGTCTCTCTCTCTCTCTCTCTCTCTCTCTCTCTCTCTCTCTCTATCTCTCTCTCTCTCTCAGCATTGTGATACGAGAAGATGCTTTTGAGTATTGCAGTGCTTTTAAATTCACTGAGGCTACTTTGTCACCTAATAAACCATGTATTCTGGGGAATATGCCATGTGCTCTGGAGAAGAATACATTGTTCTTTTTTCAGTGGAGTATTTGGTTATACCTAGGAGGTCAAGTTAGAGTAGCTGGTGGGTTTGAATACTGGCCTTTATGGTTTGTAGTCCAAATCTTGACGGATAGCACCACCAGGTAAAAAAGGATCCTGATATTAAAAGGTTGGCAAATGCTGCGTGAAAGCGTTGCTGGAGCAAGGGAATGGAGACTGCTCTTTCTTTTTAAAGATCATCTTATTGGGGGTACTGCCACTGTCAAACTCTCTACACATTGCCTTCTTTCCAAGTTTCATCTTAAATACCTCTATGACTGGTCATTGTGTTTGTGAGATTTAACCCATACTGTGTCCATAGTCTATGAAGAACTTTTGATTCTATGGTAATAAGAATTTTAGAAAGGTTTTAATGAATTGGATTGGAATAATTAAAATTCATTTGATTATGTGGCTACAGTCTAATAAATATGACTTAAATTTATGTTCTTTGTTACATAGGATGGCTTCTGGAAGCTTACTCTGGAATTGGGGTTTATACTGAAGCTCAAGACAAACTTGTTAAACCGCTTCCTTGAGGAGAAAGGCACCCGGTCCCTAGGTAAGACACTGTCTTTCCAGCATTCGTTCCATAAGATGCTCCTGATTGCTCTATAACATCTTGTAAGTTATTGTAATCGCATAGTAATTACACAGTAAGTTATATGGAAATGTGACTATATTTGTTTACCAGCAAAAGAGGTAGGTGGATTTTATAGTTCGTCCTACACATTTATTAGCATACTCAGTTGTTACTGAATTTAACACAACCTGACACGATGAGTGGTTTTTCTGTAGTCACATCAGTTTCAAACATTGGTCATCAAGAAAGTTTCACTCTGCAAGGCATTGAGAGACCAGATTCCTTCCAAATTGTGGCTTTGCTACTCTCAACACGCAGCTTTAAAATTGCCCTGTTGAAAAGAAGAAGAGGAGAAGGAGGGGGGGAGGGGGGTAGGTGGGGAGAGGAGGAAAGAGAGATTACTTGGGCCACATTCACCTGGCAGACAGGGTGAAAAGAGAGAATGTATAGAAAAAAGTAGTCACATGCAAAGGCTTGGGGAAATGTCATTTTGTTTTGTGCCCAGGAAGAGAAAGTAGACCTGATGAGTACCTTGCCAGTGTCTACCAGAGCAAGCAGTTCAACCTCTGGGTATCGCAAAGCTTTCTGATCATGAAGGGGCTGCATGAGGAGGTCTTGGATAACTAGCAAGTGGCTTGAAGTTCAAACCCCAGCCCTAAGCTAAGACATATTATAAATAAATATGTATATCTATAAACCAATGTTTATATGATTTTATTTTGCATATAAAATGAATATATGAATATATAACACAGATAATATTTAGTTGGCTTCATAGATGAACTGAACAGCAAACTGTAACTAGCCCGTCACCACCTCTAAAATATCATAGTTTTCATAATACAAGGTAGATAAGTTAACCAATTCTTAATTAAGAATCTATTCTTAATTCTTAATCTCTCTGACCTATACTAGACTAAAAAAAGAATGATACATATATGGATGAGGAGATAATCAAGGGACATATGTCACTGGATAGATGAGGCTAGAGCTGTGGAGAGAGGTCAGAGTGAGGAAAGCCTTCAGGGGAACTGCCCATGTACCCGTGTCATTTGAAGCCCGGGCCTGGCTAACATCACTGCGGAAAGGGGTATGGAGAACCCAGATGAGCACTTAGAGCTTCTTTGGTGAACACCAGTATTTAGTAGCCAGGCAGAACAGGAAACGACACAAAGGAAAGAGCCAGACTGAGAAGAAAGGACCAGAAAATTCAGAGCGACCCAGGAAGACGTTGAGGCTGTCTGCTCCCGTAAAGATTTATCACACCGGAACCTGTCTAAGGTCAGTGTGAGTAGGAAACATCTTGATGGCAGTGGGTTTAGGGAGCTCTTTAGGGTTATATATTTGTAGAAGGGCGTTCCCTGTCTTCTCTGTATGTGTGTGCTTTAGGTAACCTGTCCACGATACCCACTAAATTCTTGTCTCTTCTCTTACTGACTTTCCCATTCAGGCTATAGAGGACAGAATAAACTTCAGTTTCTTCTCCTATCCTATTTTTTACCCAAAGGTCAAGAAAGCTAGCAGGTGGAGGATATCACTTTCTTTGTTCTGAGGATATTACATTCAACGTGCCTTCCTTACACACACATACACACCAAAGTATGAAGGCGAAGTTTCCCAAGAAAACACCAAATGTTACCAAAATTCTAAATGCTTAACTTTTTTAAACAAATATTTAATTGTCCTAGTGATTTTAAAACTATAATTTTGCATTTTTATGACTAGCTTATAATTCCTCTTTTAAAAGATATTACTTTATGTAAACAAGACATGTACTTTGTCCATAGTCTCTATAGAAAAAGACTAAAGTTCTGGATGTCTTAAAAGATTAGTGTAATTGCACTTATTTTACATAACAGTTTACATTAGAGTGAAGTAATGGAAGACATTTTTGCATATGCATGTCTTTTCTCAACTCAGAGTAGTTGAATAAGAAGTTTCATTAAGAGTCAGTTAAACAAAAAAATCATATAGATGTGAAGGAGGAGGAGTGAGTGCAGAGTGGAGACCCAAAGCCCACTTGAACATCCCCTCACAGAAGGGTCACAAGGAAGAGACGAGCCAGTCAGGGTGCAGTATAGCACCGATGAAACATACAACTTTCCTCTAGTTCTTTAATGCTTCCTCCCCCCTCACCCCCCACCATCATAACCCTAATTCTACCTTACAAATCTGGTTAGACCAGGGCAGATAAACCCCTCAGGACCAAAAATGAGAGTGGCGATACCAAGAGGGGAAAGGGAAGGTGAAGTAGAAAGGGGGAACTGATTACAATGATTTGCAAATAACTCCCTCCCTGGAGGATGGACAACAAAAAAGTGGGTGAAGGGAGACATCGGACAGTGTAAGACATGACAAAATAATAATTTATAAATTATCAAAAGTTCATGAGGGAGGGAGGGTGGGGAGAGAGGGGAAAAATGAGAAGCTGATATCAAGGGCTCAAGTAGAAAGAAAATGTTTTGAGACCGATGATGGCAACAAATGTGCTTGACACAATGGATGGATGGATGGATTGTGATAAGAGTTGTACGAGCCCCCAATAAAATTATTTTTAAAAGAAAAAAAAAAGTTGAATCCTGTCTTATCCATCATTTCAGATCTAGTAGCATAAAAGCTGGGTTTTCCAAGAAGGGTTTCCACAGATGAGAGAACGGGGTATTACAGGACCACCAGTACCTCTGTGACCAGCTGACAAGCTCTCATTCTTTATCTGAGCATTACACTTACACGCTTGCGCCTTCTGGTTAAATCAAGGAAAGGCCTTAATTGATCCAAGAGCCCCAATTGCTACTTCAGGTGACAATATCACTGGTTTGGCATGGGAACCACCTATAGATTCAATATTGGAAAAAATGGATGTTCCTCTTGTTAGACCAGTGGTCTCTAGCAGCCCTGCAGTGCCCAGTTCCTGGAGGCAGTTCAGTGTCATGGCAATCTCTGATACAGAGCAGATCTAAACATTTTTCACATTTGGGCCGATCAACCTCTGCTCAGAATCCATTGCGATCCCAATATTATGAGAAGACTTAAGTGTTGTATATCTTTGGGCTTCAAAATATGAACACTACTCTGTTTGAAAACACCGAACACGAATCAGCCACCTGGCATCCTGGCTCCGGGTTCTCAGCATTCTTGCCACAGTCATGTTACGCTGGAAAGCAAAGTCTAGTTCTTTGGGTATGAAATCCATTTTCCTGATTCCCTCCCCACTCCCCCACCTCTTTTTAACAATGACCTCATATGTATTTGTTTGTATGTGACTGACTAACTTCACTCAGCGGATCTCCCAAATTCATCTATGCCATAAAGTGTTTCAAAGTTTCATCATTATCCTTTAGCTACCTAGAGGATTCCATTGTGTGTATGTACTGAAGTTTATGTATCCATTCCACCATTGGGCACTGAAGTTGCTTCCCTCCTCCTGCTGTTATGAATAGTGAGTGCCACCATAAACAGGGGTGTTCATGTATCTGTTCATGTTTGCTCTTTATTTCTTTAGGGTACATACCAAGTAGAGAGACTGTTGGGTCATATGTTCGTGTAGATATATTATTATTATTATGCACATGTCCCTTTGGCTTTTAGCAAAGACAGAGAGAGAGAGAGAGAGAGAGAGAGATTGTATACTACAGATGCTCACTCAGGAAAGGGGTGGTTACCGAGCTGTTGCACACAATGTATTTCAGGCTGTCAGAGTGTCTCCTCATTACTTTATTTTCAGTAACAGTATTCATCGAAGAAGGCACTCAGCCTGAAATGACCTTAATTCTGGCTGATTTGTGTACTTAAAGAAGGTACTGGATAGAAATCCCCAAAAGGGTAGAGTAAAAGATGTTACAGAACCTTATGAAATATTCTTGGGAATAAGAAATGGAAATTTTAAAAAAAGGATTGGAAATGATGACCATTGAATATTCTCCCTCCCCGCATTGAAGATTCTTTAATGAACCTGTTTTAAAAGTAACATACATCATAAAAATGTAATTCCCCCCAAACAGGATAGTACTTCAAGATGGTTCTTTTGAAGAGAGAGGGAAGGGAAATTGATCAAATGGGAGATAAAAAGGGAACTCCAACTTTATAGTGACTTGAGGATTTTGTTGCTTTTATTTTAAGAAAAGAGAGAAATTTGAGACTGATGGCAGGAAATGGTAAGAATGGACAAGCTGGGGGAGGATAGGATAGTCAATCCACTTTTTTGTGTGCTTGAACAATTCTCTAACCAAATGGAACAATACATCTGTGTTATAAAGACACAAGCAGTGCTGTATCCCATACACCTTATATGGAAATTTATAGATTAACCTTATAGAAGTCCAATGCCTCTAACAATAATGATACTACCTGTGAAGTGTTTGAATAAGATTAGCACTTTGAAATGGGTCACTGGAAAAATAAGAATATTTCAAAACTATTGGTTTATCTTTTAAAGTGATTTAAGAAAAAATTAAATAAAAATAAAGTGAATTTGAATGTATAACATATTATTTTGGAAACCACTTCTGGGTTCACTCTATGTAAATACTTGTTTTCAATTTGGGTGCTTTATAATATACTAAATATCTTGATTTACTGAAGATAGAAATCGTGTGATCCACTGGCAGAATCAGCCATGTCTCTTGTATGTTTCTTATAGTTTTCATCTGCTGTCTACTTAAAGTTTTCTCTTATCTGTAGCGAGAACTCAGGAGCAGATTTTCTTTTATCATGCTTCATGCCTACTCGTTATTTCAACACCTGCTGTGCGACAGAACAACCCACGGGCTGATCCCGTACCAGCCTCACAATCACTGCTGTGCTTGAACCAGTGTAGTAGCAACTGTATCAGTCCAGCTGACTGAGAGACTTCCTCTTTTTTGACCCTCAACTTCTCCAAACATAATGTCCTTTCCAGTTCACCCTTGATAACATTTCCAGAAAAAAAACCCAAACTGTGACATCAAGTTGATGTAGACTCATAGGGATCCCATAGGGCAGGGTAGAACTGCCCCTGTGGGTCTCCAAGGCGACAGCTCTTTATGGGAGTAGAAAGCCCACTCCTTCTCCTACAGGATTGCTGGTGGTTTCAAACTGCTGACCTTGCAGATTGCACCCCAAATTATAACCACTAGGTCACAGGACTCCCTGAGTTGGTGGGGGATCTCTATCTCCACTTCTGTGGGACATTCTTTGGCTAAAGAACAAACCTGGCTTCTTCCAGGACTGGTTTGTTGTTCCAGCAGCCAATTGTATACTCAATATTCTTCGCCATTTTTAGTTTCCTAAAATCCTATAGCACATGTCCCATTCTTCTTCACTTTTCGGTTGAATGGTAGACTTGTTCAGGGCCACGAGGATATTAGAGTTCCGTGATCTGCACATGTTTTGCCGTTCACGGGTATATAATTCTTTTGTAGACGTGTATGAATGGGCACCTTTGAGACGCCGTTGTAAACAGGCTGAGGGACGTCTGGGTTGTGTTTCCCTTCAGGTGAGAGAGGACAAGAACGCCTCCTGGACCTGATTGCCACGCTCCTCGTGCTGCAGTTTCTCCGCACCAAGTTGGAGAGCGAAGGTATCCTCTTCAAATCGCTGATGAAACTGGATGATACTTCCACCTCCAGGTAGCTGAATACATTTTATTAAGTTTTTTTTTATTTTCAAGCATCTCCTAATTAAATCTTGTGAAGAAGGTTACATGGAATAACCTTACATGTATACAGTAAGGTTATTTTCATAAGGCTTTATCATTTTAAACTGATACTGTTTTCCGTGAAGGTTGATTTAGCAACTTAGGTTTCTAGTTAACTCTTTCTTTTCTTTCTTTCTTTCTTTCTTTCTTTCTCTCTCTCTCTCTCTCTCTCTCTCTCTCTCTCTCTCTCTCTCTCTCTCTCAATCATTTTATTGGGGGCTCATACAGCTCTTATCACAATCCATCCATCCATCCATTGTGTCAATCACATTAGTACATTCGTTGCCACCATCATTTTCAAAACGTTTTCTTTCTACTTGAGCCCTTGGGATCAACTCGTTTCCCCCCTCCCTCTTCCCACCTTCCCTTTACAGCTCTTCACACAATCCTTGGTAATTTATTTTTTAAAATTTCATGTCTTACAATGACCAATGTCTCCCTTCACCCACTTTTCTATTGTCCATCCCCCTGGGAGGGGGTTACAGATAGATCATTGTGATTGGTTCCCCCTTTCTGCCCCTACCTTCCCCTTCCCCCTGCTGGTATGACTATTCTCATTATTGGTCCTAAGGGGGTTATCTGTCCTGGACTCCCTGTGTTTCAAGCCCTTATCTGTACCCATGTACATACTATGGTCTAGCTGGATTTGTAAGGTAGAATTGGGGTCATGATAGTGGAGGGAGGAAGCATTAAAGAACTAGAGGAAAGTTGTGTGTTTCATCAGTGCTGTACTGCACCCTGACTGGTTCGTCATATTCAACCATTTCTCTACAAATTGTTCAGTGACTTGGGTTCGCTTCCCCACAGTGCATGAATATCCTCATCATTTCTCTTCCGGTTGCTCCAGCCTGGTGACATGGTTTCCTACCCCTTGGCATGCTCATCTTTGTTTTAAAGTAATTGCTGGTCATTTGCTATCATCTAGGTCAGTGGTTCTCAACCTGTGGGTAACAACCCCTTTTAGGGCTCAAACGACCCTTTCACAGAGGTCACCCGATTCATAACAGTAGCAAAATTATAGTTATGAAGTAGCAACAAAAATAATTTTATGATTGGGGGGGGACCACGATATGAGGAACTGTATGAAAGGGTGGCAGCATTAGGAAGGTTGAGAACCACTGTTCTGAGGTGTTTGGGGAACCCATTATTCTTCATCGGATATGTGTCACACA
Organism: Tenrec ecaudatus; assembly: GCF_050624435.1. Taxonomy (NCBI): domain Eukaryota; kingdom Metazoa; phylum Chordata; class Mammalia; order Afrosoricida; family Tenrecidae; genus Tenrec; species Tenrec ecaudatus. The sequence continues at coordinate 12,938,027 of NC_134540.1, forward strand.
TCTTACTTCTCCATTTTTCCATGGGTGGTGAGCATTTAGGCAGTTACTGTCTGTCTACTGTTGGGAATGGTACTGTGATAAGCATAGGTGTGCATGTATCTATTTGTGACACTTCTGTTGTATCCTTACAGTGTATGTGTACGAGTGGAATTGCTGCGTCACACAGGCAGCTCTGTGGCTAGGTTTTTGAGGAACTGCCAGACTCTGTTCCACAATGGCTACCCCACTGTGCCTTCCCACCAGTAATGGACGAGAGCCCTAGTTTCTCTGCATTCCATCCAACATTTGTTAGCTTCTAGGTTGTTGTTGTTTGTCTCAACCATCCTCATGGACATGAAGTGGTACTCCACTGTGGTTTTGATTTGCATTTCTCTGATGACTAATGATCTTCAGCATCCTTTGATGTGTCTGTTGACCATTTGACTTTCCATTGCGACGTATCCATGTTTTCTGCACTGTTTTTTTTTAATACTTTTATTGGGAGCTCTTACATCTCTTATCACACTCCATACGTTCCTCCAGTGTGTCAAGCACATTTGCACATATGCCACCATCATCATTTTCAAAGCATTCCCTTCCCACTTGAGCCCCTGATATCAGCTCCCCATTTCTTCCCCCTCCTCCCCACCCAACCTCCGTTGATAAATTATAGATTATTTTTTCTGTATCTTACATCGTCCTCCGTCACCCATCATCACTTTTTCATTATTCATCCCCCTGGGAGGGGGTTCTAGATTGATCCTTGTGATTAGTTCCCCTTTTCTCCCCCTCCCCTCCCCTAATCCTCCTGGTATCTCTACTCTCCTTGTTGGCCCTGAGGGGTTTATCTATCCTGGATTCCCTGTGTTGTGGAATCTTATCTGTAGCAGTGTGCATGTTCTGGTCTAATCCAATTTGTAAGGTGGAATTGAGGTCATGATAGTGGGGTGAAGGAAGCACCAAGGAACTAGAGGAAAGTTGTGTGTTTCAAAGGTGCTATACTGCACCCAGACTGGCTCATCTCTTCTCTGTGACCCCTCTGTAGGGGAATGTCCAATTGTCTACAGATGGGCATTGGGTCTCTATTCCATGCCACCCCTCCCATTCACCTTGGGTATGGTTTCATTCTGGGTCTTATATGCCTGATACCTGATCCCATCAATACCTCATGATCACACAGGCTGGTGTGCTTCTTCCATGTGGGCTTTGTTGCTTCTCAGCTTGATGGTCGCTTGTTTATCTTCAAGCCTTTAAGACCTCAGACACTATATCTTTTGATAGCCAGGCACCATCAGCTTTCTTCACATTTGCTTATGCACCCATTTTGTCTTCAGCAATCATGTTGAGAAGGTGAGCATCACAGATTGCCAGATTGTTAGAACAAAGTGTTCTTGTGTTAAGGGAGTACTTGAGTTGAGGCCCAGTATCTATCTGCAGCCTTAATTCTTAACATATAGATATGGGTACATAATTCTATTCCCCTCTCATCATATATATTTAAATATGTACATGCTCATATTTCAGCCTCTATAAATGTCCTTTGTCTCCTGGTTCTTTCCTCTATTTCCTTTTTACTTCCCTCTTGTCCCACCATCATGTTCGGCCTTCATTCGGATTGAGTAATTCATCGCTGCTACATTGCCCTTGATTGAGCCCCACTAGACATCCTATGACCTTCCTTCCATTGACTTCAGTTCACTTGTTATTCCCTTGTCCCTGGCCCGGTCCCCCATCCCCTTCCTTTCTCCCACATCACCTTCTCCTGTGTTCCCCCAGAACCATTGGGCCTGTTCTTTCCATCTCCGAATTATTTATCCCACCTGTCTTATCTAGATAGACAAGATATACATTAATAAGTGCAAAAACCAGGCAAAGCCAAATAAAACAACAGAAGAAGTCAAATCAACAAAATAATAACAACAGCAAAAAACAAACACAAAATAACAAAAAGGAAGCCACTGACAAAAATGGAAAAGCCTATAAATTGTTCAAGGTCTGTTTGTTGGCCTTTATGAGTGTTTTGCAGTGGAGTCTGATGGGGTACCACACTCTATCTCCAAGTCTATTTTTGGTATTCCCCGGGGGTTTCATCAGTCTGCTCCCCCTGCTGCTCTGCTACGTGCCCTGTGCCTCACCCCAGCGTGATAGGGTCAGACCGTGCACTTTTCCCGCATCGATCATAGAAAATATCAGAACTAGCCCACCTTGACTATTTGTCAGGACGATGTGAATACAAACTTGAAGATGGGCTTTTATGTTATGCACATTTTACTAGTAAGTTCTTACAGGTTGATGTTCTAGACATGAAGCCCCACAGTGGTTAATCAAGTAGAATTCTGGTACAGAGAAACAAAAGACATGGAAAGTTCAGTTTGAAACTTGGTCCTTGTATTTGTGCCTGAAAAATGGCTAAGATGGAGAAGCGTTGAAAGGCTGCGGCAGTAAACAACTATCTAGAAGCTAGAAGAAGCTAGCATGCTATGCAGGGAAGCATTGTGAAGGGAAGCACAGTGGAGGTTGGGGGAGTGGCAGCTGTGATCGATTGGAAAATGTATCGAGTACGTGAAAAACCCAGTGCCAGTCAGAGATGTGTTCTGCCAGCTCCCAGATAAGATTCTCAAGAGGGAGACTAAAAGAAGTGATGGAGCTAGCTCCAATCCCAACTACATGGACGGCTCCCCCTACCCCCAGAATAATTCTCTTCAGAGGACAGTACTGAAGCTGCAGCTCAGTGAGAGGGACATGTCTGATCAGAGCACACAGGAGCAAATGAAGGGGGAGGGAGAGAGAGTGGAGCACATCCTGGCCTACCAAGCCCTGAGCACAATATTCCTCCTCAGAGCAGCCAATGCACAGAGAGGACCATAGGACCGGCCCCACCACAAGACACGACGTCCCTCACTGAGAACACGGGAGACATTGCAGGAATTGCCCCTGATCTGACCCCACCACATGGAGGTGACATTAAGGTGTGCAACAGAGCAGCAAGGGCAGCAGAGTAATGAAGTCCCTATGAAATACCAAAAATAGACTGTGGGGACAGGGTGTGTGACACCCCATCAGACTCCACTGGAAAACACTCCTAAAAGTCAACAAACAGACCTTGAACTAACTACAGGTTTTTCTTTATGTGTCATTGGGTTTGTTGTTGTTGTGTTTTGTTCTCTTTTGTTGCTTTGTTTTGCTCTGTTTTCTGTTTGTGCTTATTATTGTCTCTGCATGTCTATCTAGGTAAGATATGCAGGATAAACCATCCGGAGGAAAAAACAATGGGACTGATGGTCCTGGGTAAACACCGGAGAAGGGGCGAGGTGGGGGGTGCGGAGTGGGTGTTAAAAAACCCAGGGACAAGGAAACAACAAGTAAATGAAAATCAGTGGTGAGGAGGGTGCTGGAGCCCTGGTAGGGCACGATCAAGGGCAATGTCATTGAAAGAAATTACTGAACCCAAATGAAGGCTGAACATGATAGTGGGACAAGAGGAAAGGAAAAGGAAATAGAGAAAAGCACTAGGAGGCAAAGGGCAATTATAGAGGTCTAAATACAAGAATATACATATGTAAATATATTCATATATGAAAATGGGGAAATAGATCTATATACATATATTTATAGATTTAGTATTAAGGTAGCAGATGAACATTAGGCTTCCACTCAAGTACTCCCTGGATCCAAGAACACTTTGTTCTATTAAACTGGCATTCCAAGGTGCTCACTTTCCTGACATGATCACTGAAGACAAAGTGGGTGCATAAGCAAATGTGGTGAAGAAAGCTGATGGTGCCCGACTATCAAAAGATATAGTGTCTGGGGTCTTAAAGGCTTGAAGATAAACAAGCAGCCATCTAGCTGAGAAGCAACAAAGCCCATACCAGCCTATGTGATCACAAGTTGTCAATGGGATCAGTTATCAGGCATCAAAGACCCAGAACAAAAAAAATCCTATCTGTAAGCTATTGGACATCCCCTTACAAAAGGGTCGCGGGGAGGAGATGAACCAGTCAGGGTGCAGTATTGCACCATTGAAACGTAGAACTTTCCTCTAGTTCTTTAATGCTTCCCAAACCCCACTATCATGACTCTAATTCAACCTTACAAATCCAGCTACACCAGAGCATGTACATGGGTACAGATAAGAACTGGAAACAGAGGGTATCCAGGACAGATAAACCCCTCAGGACCAATATTGAGAGTAGCCATACCAGGAGGGGAAGAGAAAGGTGGAGGGAGAAGAGGGGAACCCATCACAACGATCTACATATGACCCCATCCCTGAAGATGGACAATAGAAAAGTAGATGAAGTAAAATACAGGTCAGTGTAATACATGAAAAAAATTATAAATTATCAAGGATTCGTGAGGCATGGAGGGTTAGGGAGGGAGGAGAAATATGAGAAACTGATACCAAGGGCTCAAGTAGAATGAAAATGTTTTGAAAATGATGATGGCAACAAATGTAAAAATGTACTTGACACAATGGGTGAATGGATGGTGATAAGAGTTGTATCAGCCCCCAATAAAATGATATTTTTAAAGTGTCATAGACTTAATGAACTGTCAAAGGTCATGTTTGTGATCAGTGCTGAGATAATATTTAGTCTTTATTTTTGAGAGATTCATTTTGTATGCTGTAAGAGATTACTCCAGTAAATTTCATGGGTAATCATTTTCTGATATCAATGTAAACTTTTATTTATATTTTGAATCTAGGACTCTTCCTTGGGCAATTGAAGGAATAAAGAAAGCCACTGAATGGGTCAGGAGAACTGAAGGACAGTATACATCTATCTGCCAACGACTTGAATTAGGCAAAGACTGGGACTCTGCCACAAAACAGCTATTGGGGATTCAACCCATAGATACCACTTCGCCTCTTCACAGAGTCCTTAGTTACAACTAACACTAATGAAATGAAACTGAATCGTAATTTTTCTAGCAATTGTGTTCAAACTACTCAAATACCAATAGATAACATTTCATGATATTTAACTGTAATTTTATTCAATGTACCAATCAATAGAGACAACGAATTGATTCTTTTAATAAATTACCCAGCAAGAATAAAAGGAAAATGACAGTATTACCAAATTTGTGTCAATGTCTTAAGAATGGATATGAAACTACTTTTATTAACTCTGTCAGATTCTGATCAGGGTTCTACCCCAGTCTGTCAAGGTGCTTTATATGATTCTATTGTGTAGCCTAAAATATAGAAAATAATTATTTATTAATATGTTCTAGGAAGGAAACTCAGACTGAGGAAGCGCTTGTGCACAGCAGAAAAAGAGTGATACTGTTAACCCAGACAATCACAACCTATACAGAACTGCTCCTTAAGTGACACAGGTCCCCACTCTCCCAGCAAATTTTAAACCAGAAGTCTGCAAAAGGAACTAAAGCCTCAAAGTTACCTCAACTAACACCATAAAATCCTCTCAAGGAGGGGAAAGAGACAAAGGATTCCCAAACTATATGAAACACCAGAGGTATGCACGAAGGTCCCAGAGTATTCTGACAGTCAGACTCAGGGGGCAGGGGCAGGGGCAAGGGTAGGGGAAGAGAGCAGGCTATAGGAAAAGGGAGCATGAAAGAGAGAGAGGACAGTTGAAAGGAAAAGGATTAGGGGAAGGAAACACTTAGGATACAAACTGGCCAAGACCTCCACCAAGCCACTGCCTCCTTCTGCAGACCAAGCCCAGGCTCCCAGGGTAAGGCACAGAGGGTGAGGGTAGGAAAGAGGATGGTGCAACTGCAGGGCCAAGGAGCAGGTCACAAGGAGAAGGGGCAGGGGCAGGACACAAGGCGCAGGTTAGTACTTGGATGGGAGACCGCCTGGGAATACCGGGTGCTGTAGGCTTTTTGCCACTCGCCGGCCCCCCACGGCCACGGCCACGCCCTGCGAGCGCCGCAGCAGACCTCCGGCTCCCCTGAGGGTCCAGCACCCCTCCGTCCCCCTCTCTCCCCCGGCTCTGTGTCTCTGTCTCCTTAGGCACCAGCAGGCCCCGCGCCCCCTGCCCAGGACCTGCCTGGGGCACCAACCGCAGTGCCCGCACCGTCCCGCCTCATACCCACCCTCTCCGGGGACCGCTCCTCCACACTTGGCGGTCCCCGCACCCCCCAGACTCGGCCCCGCGAGGGGTGGGGGTGGGCTCTGCCACCCTGGCGGGCCGGCGGCTGCCACAGCAGGTGCGGCCACCTGCTCCTTCCTGCACCATGGGCTCTGACCTCTCTTCACCCACGCGGTTGCTGGCCAAGGGGAACCACGGCGTCAGGTTCAGGGCCTCGGTGTGGCCTCTGGGAAGGAAGGAAGGAAGGAAGGAAGGAAGGAAGGAAGGAAGGAAGGAAGGAAGGAAGGAAGGAAGGAAGGAAGGAAGGAAGGAAGGAAGGAAGGAGGCGGTGAGGCCCGACCACACCTGGGGGAAACTGGGCTGTGTCCGCACGCGGCCGGCGGCCTGCCTGACCCCTTGCCCCACCCAGGGAGGATGCCCTTGTCTAGAAGATCTCTGACTAGGCATGGGGCCCTCCGCGACCCCTGCCATTGATGCGCTTGGGGTACATGCAGGGCAAAGCCGCCGCGCCAGCCCCTGCCGGCCTCTGCGGACCAAGCGCAGGCGCCCTGGGGGGAGGACAGGGGCCAGTGGGCAGGTCGCAAGGAGAAGGGGCAGGGGCAGGGCACAAGGCGCAGGGGCAAGGGCAAGGGCAAGGGCAAGGGCGGGAGCAAGGGGCGGCCAGCGGGACCTGTCTCTCTCAAGTCCACCACTCTCTCAAGTCAGGTGGTACTCTCCGGGAGGGAACCTGGCCGCTCTGGCCACGGCTAACGGGACCTCGGTGTGTTTCCACCTCCACCATGGGCACCTCTGACAAAGCTGTGAGCCAGCCCTGGCCCTGGCCACTGTTTCCGGGATCAGGGTCCCTTGGCACCCCCTCCCTGTCCCGAGGAAACCTTGACCCACTGGTCACTGGCCACCCTCTGGGCGTGAGGCCGCCGCCCGGAGGGCACCGACCCCAGCCCCGACTACCACCCTCGGCCCCCACGCCCCCCGCCCCCGTCGCTGTGGCTGTCTGTGTCTGTGTGTCTGTCTCTCCTGTGCACAGGAGCACCGCGAGCGACCCTTCCCCTCGCAGCCACCTGAGCCCCTGGCCCTGGCACCCCGTCCCTGTCTCGTGAGTGTGGGCTGTGCAGGCCGCGGCAGGAGTGGAGCCCCGAGGAGCGGGGTGGTAGAGGCGGCGGCGGCGGCGGCGGCGGCATGGGAACACGTAGCCAGGGAGGCGGACAAAGCGGGGGCCAGGGCAGGCAGGCGGGCAGGTGGGCAGCTTAGGCGAGGCGCAGGCACGGCGCGCGGGTTGTGTCGGGTGGTCGGGCCAAGGCCCGCGGGAGCGCAGGAGGGCGGGCGGCGGCGGCGGCGGCGGCGGCGGCGGCAGGCTCTTAGGGCCAGCAGGAGGAGGCTGCAAGCGTCTACGGCCATACCACCCTGAACGCGCCCGATCTCGTCTGATCTCGGAAGCTAAGCAGGGTCGGGCCTGGTTAGTACTTGGATGGGAGACCGCCTGGGAATACCGGGTGCTGTAGGCTTTTTGCCACTCGCCGGCCCCCCACGGCCACGGCCACGCCCTGCGAGCGCCGCAGCAGACCTCCGGCTCCCCTGAGGGTCCAGCACCCCTCCGTCCCCCTCTCTCCCCCGGCTCTGTGTCTCTGTCTCCTTAGGCACCAGCAGGCCCCGCGCCCCCTGCCCAGGACCTGCCTGGGGCACCAACCGCAGTGCCCGCACCGTCCCGCCTCATACCCACCCTCTCCGGGGACCGCTCCTCCACACTTGGCGGTCCCCGCACCCCCCAGACTCGGCCCCGCGAGGGGTGGGGGTGGGCTCTGCCACCCTGGCGGGCCGGCGGCTGCCACAGCAGGTGCGGCCACCTGCTCCTTCCTGCACCATGGGCTCTGACCTCTCTTCACCCACGCGGTTGCTGGCCAAGGGGAACCACGGCGTCAGGTTCAGGGCCTCGGTGTGGCCTCTGGGAAGGAAGGAAGGAAGGAAGGAAGGAAGGAAGGAAGGAAGGAAGGAAGGAAGGAAGGAAGGAAGGAAGGAAGGAAGGAAGGAAGGAAGGAAGGAAGGAAGGAGGCGGTGAGGCCCGACCACACCTGGGGGAAACTGGGCTGTGTCCGCACGCGGCCGGCGGCCTGCCTGACCCCTTGCCCCACCCAGGGAGGATGCCCTTGTCTAGAAGATCTCTGACTAGGCATGGGGCCCTCCGCGACCCCTGCCATTGATGCGCTTGGGGTACATGCAGGGCAAAGCCGCCGCGCCAGCCCCTGCCGGCCTCTGCGGACCAAGCGCAGGCGCCCTGGGGGGAGGACAGGGGCCAGTGGGCAGGTCGCAAGGAGAAGGGGCAGGGGCAGGGCACAAGGCGCAGGGGCAAGGGCAAGGGCAAGGGCAAGGGCGGGAGCAAGGGGCGGCCAGCGGGACCTGTCTCTCTCAAGTCCACCACTCTCTCAAGTCAGGTGGTACTCTCCGGGAGGGAACCTGGCCGCTCTGGCCACGGCTAACGGGACCTCGGTGTGTTTCCACCTCCACCATGGGCACCTCTGACAAAGCTGTGAGCCAGCCCTGGCCCTGGCCACTGTTTCCGGGATCAGGGTCCCTTGGCACCCCCTCCCTGTCCCGAGGAAACCTTGACCCACTGGTCACTGGCCACCCTCTGGGCGTGAGGCCGCCGCCCGGAGGGCACCGACCCCAGCCCCGACTACCACCCTCGGCCCCCACGCCCCCCGCCCCCGTCGCTGTGGCTGTCTGTGTCTGTGTGTCTGTCTCTCCTGTGCACAGGAGCACCGCGAGCGACCCTTCCCCTCGCAGCCACCTGAGCCCCTGGCCCTGGCACCCCGTCCCTGTCTCGTGAGTGTGGGCTGTGCAGGCCGCGGCAGGAGTGGAGCCCCGAGGAGCGGGGTGGTAGAGGCGGCGGCGGCGGCGGCATGGGAACACGTAGCCAGGGAGGCGGACAAAGCGGGGGCCAGGGCAGGCAGGCGGGCAGGTGGGCAGCTTAGGCGAGGCGCAGGCACGGCGCGCGGGTTGTGTCGGGTGGTCGGGCCAAGGCCCGCGGGAGCGCAGGAGGGCGGGCGGCGGCGGCGGCGGCGGCGGCGGCAGGCTCTTAGGGCCAGCAGGAGGAGGCTGCAAGCGTCTACGGCCATACCACCCTGAACGCGCCCGATCTCGTCTGATCTCGGAAGCTAAGCAGGGTCGGGCCTGGTTAGTACTTGGATGGGAGACCGCCTGGGAATACCGGGTGCTGTAGGCTTTTTGCCACTCGCCGGCCCCCCACGGCCACGGCCACGCCCTGCGAGCGCCGCAGCAGACCTCCGGCTCCCCTGAGGGTCCAGCACCCCTCCGTCCCCCTCTCTCCCCCGGCTCTGTGTCTCTGTCTCCTTAGGCACCAGCAGGCCCCGCGCCCCCTGCCCAGGACCTGCCTGGGGCACCAACCGCAGTGCCCGCACCGTCCCGCCTCATACCCACCCTCTCCGGGGACCGCTCCTCCACACTTGGCGGTCCCCGCACCCCCCAGACTCGGCCCCGCGAGGGGTGGGGGTGGGCTCTGCCACCCTGGCGGGCCGGCGGCTGCCACAGCAGGTGCGGCCACCTGCTCCTTCCTGCACCATGGGCTCTGACCTCTCTTCACCCACGCGGTTGCTGGCCAAGGGGAACCACGGCGTCAGGTTCAGGGCCTCGGTGTGGCCTCTGGGAAGGAAGGAAGGAAGGAAGGAAGGAAGGAAGGAAGGAAGGAAGGAAGGAAGGAAGGAAGGAAGGAAGGAAGGAAGGAAGGAAGGAAGGAAGGAGGCGGTGAGGCCCGACCACACCTGGGGGAAACTGGGCTGTGTCCGCACGCGGCCGGCGGCCTGCCTGACCCCTTGCCCCACCCAGGGAGGATGCCCTTGTCTAGAAGATCTCTGACTAGGCATGGGGCCCTCCGCGACCCCTGCCATTGATGCGCTTGGGGTACATGCAGGGCAAAGCCGCCGCGCCAGCCCCTGCCGGCCTCTGCGGACCAAGCGCAGGCGCCCTGGGGGGAGGACAGGGGCCAGTGGGCAGGTCGCAAGGAGAAGGGGCAGGGGCAGGGCACAAGGCGCAGGGGCAAGGGCAAGGGCAAGGGCAAGGGCGGGAGCAAGGGGCGGCCAGCGGGACCTGTCTCTCTCAAGTCCACCACTCTCTCAAGTCAGGTGGTACTCTCCGGGAGGGAACCTGGCCGCTCTGGCCACGGCTAACGGGACCTCGGTGTGTTTCCACCTCCACCATGGGCACCTCTGACAAAGCTGTGAGCCAGCCCTGGCCCTGGCCACTGTTTCCGGGATCAGGGTCCCTTGGCACCCCCTCCCTGTCCCGAGGAAACCTTGACCCACTGGTCACTGGCCACCCTCTGGGCGTGAGGCCGCCGCCCGGAGGGCACCGACCCCAGCCCCGACTACCACCCTCGGCCCCCACGCCCCCCGCCCCCGTCGCTGTGGCTGTCTGTGTCTGTGTGTCTGTCTCTCCTGTGCACAGGAGCACCGCGAGCGACCCTTCCCCTCGCAGCCACCTGAGCCCCTGGCCCTGGCACCCCGTCCCTGTCTCGTGAGTGTGGGCTGTGCAGGCCGCGGCAGGAGTGGAGCCCCGAGGAGCGGGGTGGTAGAGGCGGCGGCGGCGGCGGCATGGGAACACGTAGCCAGGGAGGCGGACAAAGCGGGGGCCAGGGCAGGCAGGCGGGCAGGTGGGCAGCTTAGGCGAGGCGCAGGCACGGCGCGCGGGTTGTGTCGGGTGGTCGGGCCAAGGCCCGCGGGAGCGCAGGAGGGCGGGCGGCGGCGGCGGCGGCGGCGGCGGCAGGCTCTTAGGGCCAGCAGGAGGAGGCTGCAAGCGTCTACGGCCATACCACCCTGAACGCGCCCGATCTCGTCTGATCTCGGAAGCTAAGCAGGGTCGGGCCTGGTTAGTACTTGGATAGGAGACCGCCTGGGAATACCGGGTGCTGTAGGCTTTTTGCCACTCGCCGGCCCCCCACGGCCACGGCCACGCCCTGCGAGCGCCGCAGCAGACCTCCGGCTCCCCTGAGGGTCCAGCACCCCTCCGTCCCCCTCTCTCCCCCGGCTCTGTGTCTCTGTCTCCTTAGGCACCAGCAGGCCCCGCGCCCCCTGCCCAGGACCTGCCTGGGGCACCAACCGCAGTGCCCGCACCGTCCCGCCTCATACCCACCCTCTCCGGGGACCGCTCCTCCACACTTGGCGGTCCCCGCACCCCCCAGACTCGGCCCCGCGAGGGGTGGGGGTGGGCTCTGCCACCCTGGCGGGCCGGCGGCTGCCACAGCAGGTGCGGCCACCTGCTCCTTCCTGCACCATGGGCTCTGACCTCTCTTCACCCACGCGGTTGCTGGCCAAGGGGAACCACGGCGTCAGGTTCAGGGCCTCGGTGTGGCCTCTGGGAAGGAAGGAAGGAAGGAAGGAAGGAAGGAAGGAAGGAAGGAAGGAAGGAAGGAAGGAAGGAAGGAAGGAAGGAAGGAAGGAAGGAAGGAAGGAAGGAAGGAAGGAGGCGGTGAGGCCCGACCACACCTGGGGGAAACTGGGCTGTGTCCGCACGCGGCCGGCGGCCTGCCTGACCCCTTGCCCCACCCAGGGAGGATGCCCTTGTCTAGAAGATCTCTGACTAGGCATGGGGCCCTCCGCGACCCCTGCCATTGATGCGCTTGGGGTACATGCAGGGCAAAGCCGCCGCGCCAGCCCCTGCCGGCCTCTGCGGACCAAGCGCAGGCGCCCTGGGGGGAGGACAGGGGCCAGTGGGCAGGTCGCAAGGAGAAGGGGCAGGGGCAGGGCACAAGGCGCAGGGGCAAGGGCAAGGGCAAGGGCAAGGGCGGGAGCAAGGGGCGGCCAGCGGGACCTGTCTCTCTCAAGTCCACCACTCTCTCAAGTCAGGTGGTACTCTCCGGGAGGGAACCTGGCCGCTCTGGCCACGGCTAACGGGACCTCGGTGTGTTTCCACCTCCACCATGGGCACCTCTGACAAAGCTGTGAGCCAGCCCTGGCCCTGGCCACTGTTTCCGGGATCAGGGTCCCTTGGCACCCCCTCCCTGTCCCGAGGAAACCTTGACCCACTGGTCACTGGCCACCCTCTGGGCGTGAGGCCGCCGCCCGGAGGGCACCGACCCCAGCCCCGACTACCACCCTCGGCCCCCACGCCCCCCGCCCCCGTCGCTGTGGCTGTCTGTGTCTGTGTGTCTGTCTCTCCTGTGCACAGGAGCACCGCGAGCGACCCTTCCCCTCGCAGCCACCTGAGCCCCTGGCCCTGGCACCCCGTCCCTGTCTCGTGAGTGTGGGCTGTGCAGGCCGCGGCAGGAGTGGAGCCCCGAGGAGCGGGGTGGTAGAGGCGGCGGCGGCGGCGGCATGGGAACACGTAGCCAGGGAGGCGGACAAAGCGGGGGCCAGGGCAGGCAGGCGGGCAGGTGGGCAGCTTAGGCGAGGCGCAGGCACGGCGCGCGGGTTGTGTCGGGTGGTCGGGCCAAGGCCCGCGGGAGCGCAGGAGGGCGGGCGGCGGCGGCGGCGGCGGCGGCGGCAGGCTCTTAGGGCCAGCAGGAGGAGGCTGCAAGCGTCTACGGCCATACCACCCTGAACGCGCCCGATCTCGTCTGATCTCGGAAGCTAAGCAGGGTCGGGCCTGGTTAGTACTTGGATAGGAGACCGCCTGGGAATACCGGGTGCTGTAGGCTTTTTGCCACTCGCCGGCCCCCCACGGCCACGGCCACGCCCTGCGAGCGCCGCAGCAGACCTCCGGCTCCCCTGAGGGTCCAGCACCCCTCCGTCCCCCTCTCTCCCCCGGCTCTGTGTCTCTGTCTCCTTAGGCACCAGCAGGCCCCGCGCCCCCTGCCCAGGACCTGCCTGGGGCACCAACCGCAGTGCCCGCACCGTCCCGCCTCATACCCACCCTCTCCGGGGACCGCTCCTCCACACTTGGCGGTCCCCGCACCCCCCAGACTCGGCCCCGCGAGGGGTGGGGGTGGGCTCTGCCACCCTGGCGGGCCGGCGGCTGCCACAGCAGGTGCGGCCACCTGCTCCTTCCTGCACCATGGGCTCTGACCTCTCTTCACCCACGCGGTTGCTGGCCAAGGGGAACCACGGCGTCAGGTTCAGGGCCTCGGTGTGGCCTCTGGGAAGGAAGGAAGGAAGGAAGGAAGGAAGGAAGGAAGGAAGGAAGGAAGGAAGGAAGGAAGGAAGGAAGGAAGGAAGGAAGGAAGGAAGGAGGCGGTGAGGCCCGACCACACCTGGGGGAAACTGGGCTGTGTCCGCACGCGGCCGGCGGCCTGCCTGACCCCTTGCCCCACCCAGGGAGGATGCCCTTGTCTAGAAGATCTCTGACTAGGCATGGGGCCCTCCGCGACCCCTGCCATTGATGCGCTTGGGGTACATGCAGGGCAAAGCCGCCGCGCCAGCCCCTGCCGGCCTCTGCGGACCAAGCGCAGGCGCCCTGGGGGGAGGACAGGGGCCAGTGGGCAGGTCGCAAGGAGAAGGGGCAGGGGCAGGGCACAAGGCGCAGGGGCAAGGGCAAGGGCAAGGGCAAGGGCGGGAGCAAGGGGCGGCCAGCGGGACCTGTCTCTCTCAAGTCCACCACTCTCTCAAGTCAGGTGGTACTCTCCGGGAGGGAACCTGGCCGCTCTGGCCACGGCTAACGGGACCTCGGTGTGTTTCCACCTCCACCATGGGCACCTCTGACAAAGCTGTGAGCCAGCCCTGGCCCTGGCCACTGTTTCCGGGATCAGGGTCCCTTGGCACCCCCTCCCTGTCCCGAGGAAACCTTGACCCACTGGTCACTGGCCACCCTCTGGGCGTGAGGCCGCCGCCCGGAGGGCACCGACCCCAGCCCCGACTACCACCCTCGGCCCCCACGCCCCCCGCCCCCGTCGCTGTGGCTGTCTGTGTCTGTGTGTCTGTCTCTCCTGTGCACAGGAGCACCGCGAGCGACCCTTCCCCTCGCAGCCACCTGAGCCCCTGGCCCTGGCACCCCGTCCCTGTCTCGTGAGTGTGGGCTGTGCAGGCCGCGGCAGGAGTGGAGCCCCGAGGAGCGGGGTGGTAGAGGCGGCGGCGGCGGCGGCATGGGAACACGTAGCCAGGGAGGCGGACAAAGCGGGGGCCAGGGCAGGCAGGCGGGCAGGTGGGCAGCTTAGGCGAGGCGCAGGCACGGCGCGCGGGTTGTGTCGGGTGGTCGGGCCAAGGCCCGCGGGAGCGCAGGAGGGCGGGCGGCGGCGGCGGCGGCGGCGGCGGCAGGCTCTTAGGGCCAGCAGGAGGAGGCTGCAAGCGTCTACGGCCATACCACCCTGAACGCGCCCGATCTCGTCTGATCTCGGAAGCTAAGCAGGGTCGGGCCTGGTTAGTACTTGGATGGGAGACCGCCTGGGAATACCGGGTGCTGTAGGCTTTTTGCCACTCGCCGGCCCCCCACGGCCACGGCCACGCCCTGCGAGCGCCGCAGCAGACCTCCGGCTCCCCTGAGGGTCCAGCACCCCTCCGTCCCCCTCTCTCCCCCGGCTCTGTGTCTCTGTCTCCTTAGGCACCAGCAGGCCCCGCGCCCCCTGCCCAGGACCTGCCTGGGGCACCAACCGCAGTGCCCGCACCGTCCCGCCTCATACCCACCCTCTCCGGGGACCGCTCCTCCACACTTGGCGGTCCCCGCACCCCCCAGACTCGGCCCCGCGAGGGGTGGGGGTGGGCTCTGCCACCCTGGCGGGCCGGCGGCTGCCACAGCAGGTGCGGCCACCTGCTCCTTCCTGCACCATGGGCTCTGACCTCTCTTCACCCACGCGGTTGCTGGCCAAGGGGAACCACGGCGTCAGGTTCAGGGCCTCGGTGTGGCCTCTGGGAAGGAAGGAAGGAAGGAAGGAAGGAAGGAAGGAAGGAAGGAAGGAAGGAAGGAAGGAAGGAAGGAAGGAAGGAAGGAAGGAAGGAAGGAAGGAAGGAAGGAAGGAAGGAGGCGGTGAGGCCCGACCACACCTGGGGGAAACTGGGCTGTGTCCGCACGCGGCCGGCGGCCTGCCTGACCCCTTGCCCCACCCAGGGAGGATGCCCTTGTCTAGAAGATCTCTGACTAGGCATGGGGCCCTCCGCGACCCCTGCCATTGATGCGCTTGGGGTACATGCAGGGCAAAGCCGCCGCGCCAGCCCCTGCCGGCCTCTGCGGACCAAGCGCAGGCGCCCTGGGGGGAGGACAGGGGCCAGTGGGCAGGTCGCAAGGAGAAGGGGCAGGGGCAGGGCACAAGGCGCAGGGGCAAGGGCAAGGGCAAGGGCAAGGGCGGGAGCAAGGGGCGGCCAGCGGGACCTGTCTCTCTCAAGTCCACCACTCTCTCAAGTCAGGTGGTACTCTCCGGGAGGGAACCTGGCCGCTCTGGCTACGGCTAACGGGACCTCGGTGTGTTTCCACCTCCACCATGGGCACCTCTGACAAAGCTGTGAGCCAGCCCTGGCCCTGGCCACTGTTTCCGGGATCAGGGTCCCTTGGCACCCCCTCCCTGTCCCGAGGAAACCTTGACCCACTGGTCACTGGCCACCCTCTGGGCGTGAGGCCGCCGCCCGGAGGGCACCGACCCCAGCCCCGACTACCACCCTCGGCCCCCACGCCCCCCGCCCCCGTCGCTGTGGCTGTCTGTGTCTGTGTGTCTGTCTCTCCTGTGCACAGGAGCACCGCGAGCGACCCTTCCCCTCGCAGCCACCTGAGCCCCTGGCCCTGGCACCCCGTCCCTGTCTCGTGAGTGTGGGCTGTGCAGGCCGCGGCAGGAGTGGAGCCCCGAGGAGCGGGGTGGTAGAGGCGGCGGCGGCGGCGGCATGGGAACACGTAGGCAGGGAGGCGGACAAAGCGGGGGCCAGGGCAGGCAGGCGGGCAGGTGGGCAGCTTAGGCGAGGCGCAGGCACGGCGCGCGGGTTGTGTCGGGTGGTCGGGCCAAGGCCCGTGGGAGCGCAGGAGGGCGGGCGGCGGCGGCGGCGGCGGCGGCGGCGGCGGCAGGCTCTTAGGGCCAGCAGGAGGAAGCTGCAAGCGTCTACGGCCATACCACCCTGAACGCGCCCGATCTCGTCTGATCTCGGAAGCTAAGCAGGGTCGGGCCTGGTTAGTACTTGGATGGGAGACCGCCTGGGAATACCGGGTGCTGTAGGCTTTTTGCCACTCGCCGGCCCCCCACGGCCACGGCCACGCCCTGCGGCGCCGCAGCAGACCTCCGGCTCCCCTGAGGGTCCAGCACCCCTCCGTCCCCCTCTCTCCCCCGGCTCTGTGTCTCTGTCTCCTTAGGCACCAGCAGGCCCCGCGCCCCCTGCCCAGGACCTGCCTGGGGCACCAACCGCAGTGCCCGCACCGTCCCGCCTCATACCCACCCTCTCCGGGGACCGCTCCTCCACACTTGGCGGTCCCCGCACCCCCCAGACTCGGCCCCGCGAGGGGTGGGGGTGGGCTCTGCCACCCTGGCGGGCCGGCGGCTGCCACAGCAGGTGCGGCCACCTGCTCCTTCCTGCACCATGGGCTCTGACCTCTCTTCACCCACGCGGTTGCTGGCCAAGGGGAACCACGGCGTCAGGTTCAGGGCCTCGGTGTGGCCTCTGGGAAGGAAGGAAGGAAGGAAGGAAGGAAGGAAGGAAGGAAGGAAGGAAGGAAGGAAGGAAGGAAGGAAGGAAGGAAGGAAGGAAGGAAGGAAGGAAGGAAGGAAGGAAGGAAGGAAGGAGGCGGTGAGGCCCGACCACACCTGGGGGAAACTGGGCTGTGTCCGCACGCGGCCGGCGGCCTGCCTGACCCCTTGCCCCACCCAGGGAGGATGCCCTTGTCTAGAAGATCTCTGACTAGGCATGGGGCCCTCCGCGACCCCTGCCATTGATGCGCTTGGGGTACATGCAGGGCAAAGCCGCCGCGCCAGCCCCTGCCGGCCTCTGCGGACCAAGCGCAGGCGCCCTGGGGGGAGGACAGGGGCCAGTGGGCAGGTCGCAAGGAGAAGGGGCAGGGGCAGGGCACAAGGCGCAGGGGCAAGGGCAAGGGCAAGGGCAAGGGCAAGGGCGGGAGCAAGGGGCGGCCAGCGGGACCTGTCTCTCTCAAGTCCACCACTCTCTCAAGTCAGGTGGTACTCTCCGGGAGGGAACCTGGCCGCTCTGGCCACGGCTAACGGGACCTCGGTGTGTTTCCACCTCCACCATGGGCACCTCTGACAAAGCTGTGAGCCAGCCCTGGCCCTGGCCACTGTTTCCGGGATCAGGGTCCCTTGGCACCCCCTCCCTGTCCCGAGGAAACCTTGACCCACTGGTCACTGGCCACCCTCTGGGCGTGAGGCCGCCGCCCGGAGGGCACCGACCCCAGCCCCGACTACCACCCTCGGCCCCCACGCCCCCCGCCCCCGTCGCTGTGGCTGTCTGTGTCTGTGTGTCTGTCTCTCCTGTGCACAGGAGCACCGCGAGCGACCCTTCCCCTCGCAGCCACCTGAGCCCCTGGCCCTGGCACCCCGTCCCTGTCTCGTGAGTGTGGGCTGTGCAGGCCGCGGCAGGAGTGGAGCCCCGAGGAGCGGGGTGGTAGAGGCGGCGGCGGCGGCGGCATGGGAACACGTAGCCAGGGAGGCGGACAAAGCGGGGGCCAGGGCAGGCAGGCGGGCAGGTGGGCAGCTTAGGCGAGGCGCAGGCACGGCGCGCGGGTTGTGTCGGGTGGTCGGGCCAAGGCCCGTGGGAGCGCAGGAGGGCGGGCGGCGGCGGCGGCGGCGGCGGCGGCGGCGGCGGCAGGCTCTTAGGGCCAGCAGGAGGAAGCTGCAAGCGTCTACGGCCATACCACCCTGAACGCGCCCGATCTCGTCTGATCTCGGAAGCTAAGCAGGGTCGGGCCTGGTTAGTACTTGGATGGGAGACCGCCTGGGAATACCGGGTGCTGTAGGCTTTTTGCCACTCGCCGGCCCCCCACGGCCACGGCCACGCCCTGCGAGCGCCGCAGCAGACCTCCGGCTCCCCTGAGGGTCCAGCACCCCTCCGTCCCCCTCTCTCCCCCGGCTCTGTGTCTCTGTCTCCTTAGGCACCAGCAGGCCCCGCGCCCCCTGCCCAGGACCTGCCTGGGGCACCAACCGCAGTGCCCGCACCGTCCCGCCTCATACCCACCCTCTCCGGGGACCGCTCCTCCACACTTGGCGGTCCCCGCACCCCCCAGACTCGGCCCCGCGAGGGGTGGGGGTGGGCTCTGCCACCCTGGCGGGCCGGCGGCTGCCACAGCAGGTGCGGCCACCTGCTCCTTCCTGCACCATGGGCTCTGACCTCTCTTCACCCACGCGGTTGCTGGCCAAGGGGAACCACGGCGTCAGGTTCAGGGCCTCGGTGTGGCCTCTGGGAAGGAAGGAAGGAAGGAAGGAAGGAAGGAAGGAAGGAAGGAAGGAAGGAAGGAAGGAAGGAAGGAAGGAAGGAAGGAAGGAAGGAAGGAAGGAAGGAAGGAAGGAAGGAGGCGGTGAGGCCCGACCACACCTGGGGGAAACTGGGCTGTGTCCGCACGCGGCCGGCGGCCTGCCTGACCCCTTGCCCCACCCAGGGAGGATGCCCTTGTCTAGAAGATCTCTGACTAGGCATGGGGCCCTCCGCGACCCCTGCCATTGATGCGCTTGGGGTACATGCAGGGCAAAGCCGCCGCGCCAGCCCCTGCCGGCCTCTGCGGACCAAGCGCAGGCGCCCTGGGGGGAGGACAGGGGCCAGTGGGCAGGTCGCAAGGAGAAGGGGCAGGGGCAGGGCACAAGGCGCAGGGGCAAGGGCAAGGGCAAGGGCAAGGGCGGGAGCAAGGGGCGGCCAGCGGGACCTGTCTCTCTCAAGTCCACCACTCTCTCAAGTCAGGTGGTACTCTCCGGGAGGGAACCTGGCCGCTCTGGCCACGGCTAACGGGACCTCGGTGTGTTTCCACCTCCACCATGGGCACCTCTGACAAAGCTGTGAGCCAGCCCTGGCCCTGGCCACTGTTTCCGGGATCAGGGTCCCTTGGCACCCCCTCCCTGTCCCGAGGAAACCTTGACCCACTGGTCACTGGCCACCCTCTGGGCGTGAGGCCGCCGCCCGGAGGGCACCGACCCCAGCCCCGACTACCACCCTCGGCCCCCACGCCCCCCGCCCCCGTCGCTGTGGCTGTCTGTGTCTGTGTGTCTGTCTCTCCTGTGCACAGGAGCACCGCGAGCGACCCTTCCCCTCGCAGCCACCTGAGCCCCTGGCCCTGGCACCCCGTCCCTGTCTCGTGAGTGTGGGCTGTGCAGGCCGCGGCAGGAGTGGAGCCCCGAGGAGCGGGGTGGTAGAGGCGGCGGCGGCGGCGGCATGGGAACACGTAGCCAGGGAGGCGGACAAAGCGGGGGCCAGGGCAGGCAGGCGGGCAGGTGGGCAGCTTAGGCGAGGCGCAGGCACGGCGCGCGGGTTGTGTCGGGTGGTCGGGCCAAGGCCCGCGGGAGCGCAGGAGGGCGGGCGGCGGCGGCGGCGGCGGCGGCGGCAGGCTCTTAGGGCCAGCAGGAGGAGGCTGCAAGCGTCTACGGCCATACCACCCTGAACGCGCCCGATCTCGTCTGATCTCGGAAGCTAAGCAGGGTCGGGCCTGGTTAGTACTTGGATGGGAGACCGCCTGGGAATACCGGGTGCTGTAGGCTTTTTGCCACTCGCCGGCCCCCCACGGCCACGGCCACGCCCTGCGAGCGCCGCAGCAGACCTCCGGCTCCCCTGAGGGTCCAGCACCCCTCCGTCCCCCTCTCTCCCCCGGCTCTGTGTCTCTGTCTCCTTAGGCACCAGCAGGCCCCGCGCCCCCTGCCCAGGACCTGCCTGGGGCACCAACCGCAGTGCCCGCACCGTCCCGCCTCATACCCACCCTCTCCGGGGACCGCTCCTCCACACTTGGCGGTCCCCGCACCCCCCAGACTCGGCCCCGCGAGGGGTGGGGGTGGGCTCTGCCACCCTGGCGGGCCGGCGGCTGCCACAGCAGGTGCGGCCACCTGCTCCTTCCTGCACCATGGGCTCTGACCTCTCTTCACCCACGCGGTTGCTGGCCAAGGGGAACCACGGCGTCAGGTTCAGGGCCTCGGTGTGGCCTCTGGGAAGGAAGGAAGGAAGGAAGGAAGGAAGGAAGGAAGGAAGGAAGGAAGGAAGGAAGGAAGGAAGGAAGGAAGGAAGGAAGGAAGGAAGGAAGGAAGGAGGCGGTGAGGCCCGACCACACCTGGGGGAAACTGGGCTGTGTCCGCACGCGGCCGGCGGCCTGCCTGACCCCTTGCCCCACCCAGGGAGGATGCCCTTGTCTAGAAGATCTCTGACTAGGCATGGGGCCCTCCGCGACCCCTGCCATTGATGCGCTTGGGGTACATGCAGGGCAAAGCCGCCGCGCCAGCCCCTGCCGGCCTCTGCGGACCAAGCGCAGGCGCCCTGGGGGGAGGACAGGGGCCAGTGGGCAGGTCGCAAGGAGAAGGGGCAGGGGCAGGGCACAAGGCGCAGGGGCAAGGGCAAGGGCAAGGGCAAGGGCAAGGGCGGGAGCAAGGGGCGGCCAGCGGGACCTGTCTCTCTCAAGTCCACCACTCTCTCAAGTCAGGTGGTACTCTCCGGGAGGGAACCTGGCCGCTCTGGCCACGGCTAACGGGACCTCGGTGTGTTTCCACCTCCACCATGGGCACCTCTGACAAAGCTGTGAGCCAGCCCTGGCCCTGGCCACTGTTTCCGGGATCAGGGTCCCTTGGCACCCCCTCCCTGTCCCGAGGAAACCTTGACCCACTGGTCACTGGCCACCCTCTGGGCGTGAGGCCGCCGCCCGGAGGGCACCGACCCCAGCCCCGACTACCACCCTCGGCCCCCACGCCCCCCGCCCCCGTCGCTGTGGCTGTCTGTGTCTGTGTGTCTGTCTCTCCTGTGCACAGGAGCACCGCGAGCGACCCTTCCCCTCGCAGCCACCTGAGCCCCTGGCCCTGGCACCCCGTCCCTGTCTCGTGAGTGTGGGCTGTGCAGGCCGCGGCAGGAGTGGAGCCCCGAGGAGCGGGGTGGTAGAGGCGGCGGCGGCGGCGGCATGGGAACACGTAGCCAGGGAGGCGGACAAAGCGGGGGCCAGGGCAGGCAGGCGGGCAGGTGGGCAGCTTAGGCGAGGCGCAGGCACGGCGCGCGGGTTGTGTCGGGTGGTCGGGCCAAGGCCCGCGGGAGCGCAGGAGGGCGGGCGGCGGCGGCGGCGGCGGCGGCGGCAGGCTCTTAGGGCCAGCAGGAGGAGGCTGCAAGCGTCTACGGCCATACCACCCTGAACGCGCCCGATCTCGTCTGATCTCGGAAGCTAAGCAGGGTCGGGCCTGGTTAGTACTTGGATGGGAGACCGCCTGGGAATACCGGGTGCTGTAGGCTTTTTGCCACTCGCCGGCCCCCCACGGCCACGGCCACGCCCTGCGAGCGCCGCAGCAGACCTCCGGCTCCCCTGAGGGTCCAGCACCCCTCCGTCCCCCTCTCTCCCCCGGCTCTGTGTCTCTGTCTCCTTAGGCACCAGCAGGCCCCGCGCCCCCTGCCCAGGACCTGCCTGGGGCACCAACCGCAGTGCCCGCACCGTCCCGCCTCATACCCACCCTCTCCGGGGACCGCTCCTCCACACTTGGCGGTCCCCGCACCCCCCAGACTCGGCCCCGCGAGGGGTGGGGGTGGGCTCTGCCACCCTGGCGGGCCGGCGGCTGCCACAGCAGGTGCGGCCACCTGCTCCTTCCTGCACCATGGGCTCTGACCTCTCTTCACCCACGCGGTTGCTGGCCAAGGGGAACCACGGCGTCAGGTTCAGGGCCTCGGTGTGGCCTCTGGGAAGGAAGGAAGGAAGGAAGGAAGGAAGGAAGGAAGGAAGGAAGGAAGGAAGGAAGGAAGGAAGGAAGGAAGGAAGGAAGGAAGGAAGGAAGGAGGCGGTGAGGCCCGACCACACCTGGGGGAAACTGGGCTGTGTCCGCACGCGGCCGGCGGCCTGCCTGACCCCTTGCCCCACCCAGGGAGGATGCCCTTGTCTAGAAGATCTCTGACTAGGCATGGGGCCCTCCGCGACCCCTGCCATTGATGCGCTTGGGGTACATGCAGGGCAAAGCCGCCGCGCCAGCCCCTGCCGGCCTCTGCGGACCAAGCGCAGGCGCCCTGGGGGGAGGACAGGGGCCAGTGGGCAGGTCGCAAGGAGAAGGGGCAGGGGCAGGGCACAAGGCGCAGGGGCAAGGGCAAGGGCAAGGGCAAGGGCGGGAGCAAGGGGCGGCCAGCGGGACCTGTCTCTCTCAAGTCCACCACTCTCTCAAGTCAGGTGGTACTCTCCGGGAGGGAACCTGGCCGCTCTGGCTACGGCTAACGGGACCTCGGTGTGTTTCCACCTCCACCATGGGCACCTCTGACAAAGCTGTGAGCCAGCCCTGGCCCTGGCCACTGTTTCCGGGATCAGGGTCCCTTGGCACCCCCTCCCTGTCCCGAGGAAACCTTGACCCACTGGTCACTGGCCACCCTCTGGGCGTGAGGCCGCCGCCCGGAGGGCACCGACCCCAGCCCCGACTACCACCCTCGGCCCCCACGCCCCCCGCCCCCGTCGCTGTGGCTGTCTGTGTCTGTGTGTCTGTCTCTCCTGTGCACAGGAGCACCGCGAGCGACCCTTCCCCTCGCAGCCACCTGAGCCCCTGGCCCTGGCACCCCGTCCCTGTCTCGTGAGTGTGGGCTGTGCAGGCCGCGGCAGGAGTGGAGCCCCGAGGAGCGGGGTGGTAGAGGCGGCGGCGGCGGCGGCATGGGAACACGTAGGCAGGGAGGCGGACAAAGCGGGGGCCAGGGCAGGCAGGCGGGCAGGTGGGCAGCTTAGGCGAGGCGCAGGCACGGCGCGCGGGTTGTGTCGGGTGGTCGGGCCAAGGCCCGTGGGAGCGCAGGAGGGCGGGCGGCGGCGGCGGCGGCGGCGGCGGCGGCGGCAGGCTCTTAGGGCCAGCAGGAGGAAGCTGCAAGCGTCTACGGCCATACCACCCTGAACGCGCCCGATCTCGTCTGATCTCGGAAGCTAAGCAGGGTCGGGCCTGGTTAGTACTTGGATGGGAGACCGCCTGGGAATACCGGGTGCTGTAGGCTTTTTGCCACTCGCCGGCCCCCCACGGCCACGGCCACGCCCTGCGGCGCCGCAGCAGACCTCCGGCTCCCCTGAGGGTCCAGCACCCCTCCGTCCCCCTCTCTCCCCCGGCTCTGTGTCTCTGTCTCCTTAGGCACCAGCAGGCCCCGCGCCCCCTGCCCAGGACCTGCCTGGGGCACCAACCGCAGTGCCCGCACCGTCCCGCCTCATACCCACCCTCTCCGGGGACCGCTCCTCCACACTTGGCGGTCCCCGCACCCCCCAGACTCGGCCCCGCGAGGGGTGGGGGTGGGCTCTGCCACCCTGGCGGGCCGGCGGCTGCCACAGCAGGTGCGGCCACCTGCTCCTTCCTGCACCATGGGCTCTGACCTCTCTTCACCCACGCGGTTGCTGGCCAAGGGGAACCACGGCGTCAGGTTCAGGGCCTCGGTGTGGCCTCTGGGAAGGAAGGAAGGAAGGAAGGAAGGAAGGAAGGAAGGAAGGAAGGAAGGAAGGAAGGAAGGAAGGAAGGAAGGAAGGAAGGAAGGAAGGAAGGAAGGAAGGAAGGAAGGAAGGAAGGAAGGAGGCGGTGAGGCCCGACCACACCTGGGGGAAACTGGGCTGTGTCCGCACGCGGCCGGCGGCCTGCCTGACCCCTTGCCCCACCCAGGGAGGATGCCCTTGTCTAGAAGATCTCTGACTAGGCATGGGGCCCTCCGCGACCCCTGCCATTGATGCGCTTGGGGTACATGCAGGGCAAAGCCGCCGCGCCAGCCCCTGCCGGCCTCTGCGGACCAAGCGCAGGCGCCCTGGGGGGAGGACAGGGGCCAGTGGGCAGGTCGCAAGGAGAAGGGGCAGGGGCAGGGCACAAGGCGCAGGGGCAAGGGCAAGGGCAAGGGCAAGGGCAAGGGCGGGAGCAAGGGGCGGCCAGCGGGACCTGTCTCTCTCAAGTCCACCACTCTCTCAAGTCAGGTGGTACTCTCCGGGAGGGAACCTGGCCGCTCTGGCCACGGCTAACGGGACCTCGGTGTGTTTCCACCTCCACCATGGGCACCTCTGACAAAGCTGTGAGCCAGCCCTGGCCCTGGCCACTGTTTCCGGGATCAGGGTCCCTTGGCACCCCCTCCCTGTCCCGAGGAAACCTTGACCCACTGGTCACTGGCCACCCTCTGGGCGTGAGGCCGCCGCCCGGAGGGCACCGACCCCAGCCCCGACTACCACCCTCGGCCCCCACGCCCCCCGCCCCCGTCGCTGTGGCTGTCTGTGTCTGTGTGTCTGTCTCTCCTGTGCACAGGAGCACCGCGAGCGACCCTTCCCCTCGCAGCCACCTGAGCCCCTGGCCCTGGCACCCCGTCCCTGTCTCGTGAGTGTGGGCTGTGCAGGCCGCGGCAGGAGTGGAGCCCCGAGGAGCGGGGTGGTAGAGGCGGCGGCGGCGGCGGCATGGGAACACGTAGCCAGGGAGGCGGACAAAGCGGGGGCCAGGGCAGGCAGGCGGGCAGGTGGGCAGCTTAGGCGAGGCGCAGGCACGGCGCGCGGGTTGTGTCGGGTGGTCGGGCCAAGGCCCGTGGGAGCGCAGGAGGGCGGGCGGCGGCGGCGGCGGCGGCGGCGGCGGCGGCGGCAGGCTCTTAGGGCCAGCAGGAGGAAGCTGCAAGCGTCTACGGCCATACCACCCTGAACGCGCCTGATCTCGTCTGATCTCGGAAGCTAAGCAGGGTCGGGCCTGGTTAGTACTTGGATGGGAGACCGCCTGGGAATACCGGGTGCTGTAGGCTTTTTGCCACTCGCCGGCCCCCCACGGCCACGGCCACGCCCTGCGAGCGCCGCAGCAGACCTCCGGCTCCCCTGAGGGTCCAGCACCCCTCCGTCCCCCTCTCTCCCCCGGCTCTGTGTCTCTGTCTCCTTAGGCACCAGCAGGCCCCGCGCCCCCTGCCCAGGACCTGCCTGGGGCACCAACCGCAGTGCCCGCACCGTCCCGCCTCATACCCACCCTCTCCGGGGACCGCTCCTCCACACTTGGCGGTCCCCGCACCCCCCAGACTCGGCCCCGCGAGGGGTGGGGGTGGGCTCTGCCACCCTGGCGGGCCGGCGGCTGCCACAGCAGGTGCGGCCACCTGCTCCTTCCTGCACCATGGGCTCTGACCTCTCTTCACCCACGCGGTTGCTGGCCAAGGGGAACCACGGCGTCAGGTTCAGGGCCTCGGTGTGGCCTCTGGGAAGGAAGGAAGGAAGGAAGGAAGGAAGGAAGGAAGGAAGGAAGGAAGGAAGGAAGGAAGGAAGGAAGGAAGGAAGGAAGGAAGGAAGGAAGGAAGGAAGGAAGGAAGGAGGCGGTGAGGCCCGACCACACCTGGGGGAAACTGGGCTGTGTCCGCACGCGGCCGGCGGCCTGCCTGACCCCTTGCCCCACCCAGGGAGGATGCCCTTGTCTAGAAGATCTCTGACTAGGCATGGGGCCCTCCGCGACCCCTGCCATTGATGCGCTTGGGGTACATGCAGGGCAAAGCCGCCGCGCCAGCCCCTGCCGGCCTCTGCGGACCAAGCGCAGGCGCCCTGGGGGGAGGACAGGGGCCAGTGGGCAGGTCGCAAGGAGAAGGGGCAGGGGCAGGGCACAAGGCGCAGGGGCAAGGGCAAGGGCAAGGGCAAGGGCGGGAGCAAGGGGCGGCCAGCGGGACCTGTCTCTCTCAAGTCCACCACTCTCTCAAGTCAGGTGGTACTCTCCGGGAGGGAACCTGGCCGCTCTGGCCACGGCTAACGGGACCTCGGTGTGTTTCCACCTCCACCATGGGCACCTCTGACAAAGCTGTGAGCCAGCCCTGGCCCTGGCCACTGTTTCCGGGATCAGGGTCCCTTGGCACCCCCTCCCTGTCCCGAGGAAACCTTGACCCACTGGTCACTGGCCACCCTCTGGGCGTGAGGCCGCCGCCCGGAGGGCACCGACCCCAGCCCCGACTACCACCCTCGGCCCCCACGCCCCCCGCCCCCGTCGCTGTGGCTGTCTGTGTCTGTGTGTCTGTCTCTCCTGTGCACAGGAGCACCGCGAGCGACCCTTCCCCTCGCAGCCACCTGAGCCCCTGGCCCTGGCACCCCGTCCCTGTCTCGTGAGTGTGGGCTGTGCAGGCCGCGGCAGGAGTGGAGCCCCGAGGAGCGGGGTGGTAGAGGCGGCGGCGGCGGCGGCATGGGAACACGTAGCCAGGGAGGCGGACAAAGCGGGGGCCAGGGCAGGCAGGCGGGCAGGTGGGCAGCTTAGGCGAGGCGCAGGCACGGCGCGCGGGTTGTGTCGGGTGGTCGGGCCAAGGCCCGCGGGAGCGCAGGAGGGCGGGCGGCGGCGGCGGCGGCGGCGGCGGCAGGCTCTTAGGGCCAGCAGGAGGAGGCTGCAAGCGTCTACGGCCATACCACCCTGAACGCGCCCGATCTCGTCTGATCTCGGAAGCTAAGCAGGGTCGGGCCTGGTTAGTACTTGGATGGGAGACCGCCTGGGAATACCGGGTGCTGTAGGCTTTTTGCCACTCGCCGGCCCCCCACGGCCACGGCCACGCCCTGCGAGCGCCGCAGCAGACCTCCGGCTCCCCTGAGGGTCCAGCACCCCTCCGTCCCCCTCTCTCCCCCGGCTCTGTGTCTCTGTCTCCTTAGGCACCAGCAGGCCCCGCGCCCCCTGCCCAGGACCTGCCTGGGGCACCAACCGCAGTGCCCGCACCGTCCCGCCTCATACCCACCCTCTCCGGGGACCGCTCCTCCACACTTGGCGGTCCCCGCACCCCCCAGACTCGGCCCCGCGAGGGGTGGGGGTGGGCTCTGCCACCCTGGCGGGCCGGCGGCTGCCACAGCAGGTGCGGCCACCTGCTCCTTCCTGCACCATGGGCTCTGACCTCTCTTCACCCACGCGGTTGCTGGCCAAGGGGAACCACGGCGTCAGGTTCAGGGCCTCGGTGTGGCCTCTGGGAAGGAAGGAAGGAAGGAAGGAAGGAAGGAAGGAAGGAAGGAAGGAAGGAAGGAAGGAAGGAAGGAAGGAAGGAAGGAAGGAAGGAAGGAAGGAAGGAAGGAGGCGGTGAGGCCCGACCACACCTGGGGGAAACTGGGCTGTGTCCGCACGCGGCCGGCGGCCTGCCTGACCCCTTGCCCCACCCAGGGAGGATGCCCTTGTCTAGAAGATCTCTGACTAGGCATGGGGCCCTCCGCGACCCCTGCCATTGATGCGCTTGGGGTACATGCAGGGCAAAGCCGCCGCGCCAGCCCCTGCCGGCCTCTGCGGACCAAGCGCAGGCGCCCTGGGGGGAGGACAGGGGCCAGTGGGCAGGTCGCAAGGAGAAGGGGCAGGGGCAGGGCACAAGGCGCAGGGGCAAGGGCAAGGGCAAGGGCAAGGGCAAGGGCGGGAGCAAGGGGCGGCCAGCGGGACCTGTCTCTCTCAAGTCCACCACTCTCTCAAGTCAGGTGGTACTCTCCGGGAGGGAACCTGGCCGCTCTGGCTACGGCTAACGGGACCTCGGTGTGTTTCCACCTCCACCATGGGCACCTCTGACAAAGCTGTGAGCCAGCCCTGGCCCTGGCCACTGTTTCCGGGATCAGGGTCCCTTGGCACCCCCTCCCTGTCCCGAGGAAACCTTGACCCACTGGTCACTGGCCACCCTCTGGGCGTGAGGCCGCCGCCCGGAGGGCACCGACCCCAGCCCCGACTACCACCCTCGGCCCCCACGCCCCCCGCCCCCGTCGCTGTGGCTGTCTGTGTCTGTGTGTCTGTCTCTCCTGTGCACAGGAGCACCGCGAGCGACCCTTCCCCTCGCAGCCACCTGAGCCCCTGGCCCTGGCACCCCGTCCCTGTCTCGTGAGTGTGGGCTGTGCAGGCCGCGGCAGGAGTGGAGCCCCGAGGAGCGGGGTGGTAGAGGCGGCGGCGGCGGCGGCATGGGAACACGTAGCCAGGGAGGCGGACAAAGCGGGGGCCAGGGCAGGCAGGCGGGCAGGTGGGCAGCTTAGGCGAGGCGCAGGCACGGCGCGCGGGTTGTGTCGGGTGGTCGGGCCAAGGCCCGCGGGAGCGCAGGAGGGCGGGCGGCGGCGGCGGCGGCGGCGGCGGCAGGCTCTTAGGGCCAGCAGGAGGAGGCTGCAAGCGTCTACGGCCATACCACCCTGAACGCGCCCGATCTCGTCTGATCTCGGAAGCTAAGCAGGGTCGGGCCTGGTTAGTACTTGGATGGGAGACCGCCTGGGAATACCGGGTGCTGTAGGCTTTTTGCCACTCGCCGGCCCCCCACGGCCACGGCCACGCCCTGCGAGCGCCGCAGCAGACCTCCGGCTCCCCTGAGGGTCCAGCACCCCTCCGTCCCCCTCTCTCCCCCGGCTCTGTGTCTCTGTCTCCTTAGGCACCAGCAGGCCCCGCGCCCCCTGCCCAGGACCTGCCTGGGGCACCAACCGCAGTGCCCGCACCGTCCCGCCTCATACCCACCCTCTCCGGGGACCGCTCCTCCACACTTGGCGGTCCCCGCACCCCCCAGACTCGGCCCCGCGAGGGGTGGGGGTGGGCTCTGCCACCCTGGCGGGCCGGCGGCTGCCACAGCAGGTGCGGCCACCTGCTCCTTCCTGCACCATGGGCTCTGACCTCTCTTCACCCACGCGGTTGCTGGCCAAGGGGAACCACGGCGTCAGGTTCAGGGCCTCGGTGTGGCCTCTGGGAAGGAAGGAAGGAAGGAAGGAAGGAAGGAAGGAAGGAAGGAAGGAAGGAAGGAAGGAAGGAAGGAAGGAAGGAAGGAAGGAAGGAAGGAAGGAAGGAGGCGGTGAGGCCCGACCACACCTGGGGGAAACTGGGCTGTGTCCGCACGCGGCCGGCGGCCTGCCTGACCCCTTGCCCCACCCAGGGAGGATGCCCTTGTCTAGAAGATCTCTGACTAGGCATGGGGCCCTCCGCGACCCCTGCCATTGATGCGCTTGGGGTACATGCAGGGCAAAGCCGCCGCGCCAGCCCCTGCCGGCCTCTGCGGACCAAGCGCAGGCGCCCTGGGGGGAGGACAGGGGCCAGTGGGCAGGTCGCAAGGAGAAGGGGCAGGGGCAGGGCACAAGGCGCAGGGGCAAGGGCAAGGGCAAGGGCAAGGGCAAGGGCGGGAGCAAGGGGCGGCCAGCGGGACCTGTCTCTCTCAAGTCCACCACTCTCTCAAGTCAGGTGGTACTCTCCGGGAGGGAACCTGGCCGCTCTGGCTACGGCTAACGGGACCTCGGTGTGTTTCCACCTCCACCATGGGCACCTCTGACAAAGCTGTGAGCCAGCCCTGGCCCTGGCCACTGTTTCCGGGATCAGGGTCCCTTGGCACCCCCTCCCTGTCCCGAGGAAACCTTGACCCACTGGTCACTGGCCACCCTCTGGGCGTGAGGCCGCCGCCCGGAGGGCACCGACCCCAGCCCCGACTACCACCCTCGGCCCCCACGCCCCCCGCCCCCGTCGCTGTGGCTGTCTGTGTCTGTGTGTCTGTCTCTCCTGTGCACAGGAGCACCGCGAGCGACCCTTCCCCTCGCAGCCACCTGAGCCCCTGGCCCTGGCACCCCGTCCCTGTCTCGTGAGTGTGGGCTGTGCAGGCCGCGGCAGGAGTGGAGCCCCGAGGAGCGGGGTGGTAGAGGCGGCGGCGGCGGCGGCATGGGAACACGTAGCCAGGGAGGCGGACAAAGCGGGGGCCAGGGCAGGCAGGCGGGCAGGTGGGCAGCTTAGGCGAGGCGCAGGCACGGCGCGCGGGTTGTGTCGGGTGGTCGGGCCAAGGCCCGTGGGAGCGCAGGAGGGCGGGCGGCGGCGGCGGCGGCGGCGGCGGCGGCGGCGGCAGGCTCTTAGGGCCAGCAGGAGGAAGCTGCAAGCGTCTACGGCCATACCACCCTGAACGCGCCCGATCTCGTCTGATCTCGGAAGCTAAGCAGGGTCGGGCCTGGTTAGTACTTGGATGGGAGACCGCCTGGGAATACCGGGTGCTGTAGGCTTTTTGCCACTCGCCGGCCCCCCACGGCCACGGCCACGCCCTGCGAGCGCCGCAGCAGACCTCCGGCTCCCCTGAGGGTCCAGCACCCCTCCGTCCCCCTCTCTCCCCCGGCTCTGTGTCTCTGTCTCCTTAGGCACCAGCAGGCCCCGCGCCCCCTGCCCAGGACCTGCCTGGGGCACCAACCGCAGTGCCCGCACCGTCCCGCCTCATACCCACCCTCTCCGGGGACCGCTCCTCCACACTTGGCGGTCCCCGCACCCCCCAGACTCGGCCCCGCGAGGGGTGGGGGTGGGCTCTGCCACCCTGGCGGGCCGGCGGCTGCCACAGCAGGTGCGGCCACCTGCTCCTTCCTGCACCATGGGCTCTGACCTCTCTTCACCCACGCGGTTGCTGGCCAAGGGGAACCACGGCGTCAGGTTCAGGGCCTCGGTGTGGCCTCTGGGAAGGAAGGAAGGAAGGAAGGAAGGAAGGAAGGAAGGAAGGAAGGAAGGAAGGAAGGAAGGAAGGAAGGAAGGAGGCGGTGAGGCCCGACCACACCTGGGGGAAACTGGGCTGTGTCCGCACGCGGCCGGCGGCCTGCCTGACCCCTTGCCCCACCCAGGGAGGATGCCCTTGTCTAGAAGATCTCTGACTAGGCATGGGGCCCTCCGCGACCCCTGCCATTGATGCGCTTGGGGTACATGCAGGGCAAAGCCGCCGCGCCAGCCCCTGCCGGCCTCTGCGGACCAAGCGCAGGCGCCCTGGGGGGAGGACAGGGGCCAGTGGGCAGGTCGCAAGGAGAAGGGGCAGGGGCAGGGCACAAGGCGCAGGGGCAAGGGCAAGGGCAAGGGCAAGGGCGGGAGCAAGGGGCGGCCAGCGGGACCTGTCTCTCTCAAGTCCACCACTCTCTCAAGTCAGGTGGTACTCTCCGGGAGGGAACCTGGCCGCTCTGGCCACGGCTAACGGGACCTCGGTGTGTTTCCACCTCCACCATGGGCACCTCTGACAAAGCTGTGAGCCAGCCCTGGCCCTGGCCACTGTTTCCGGGATCAGGGTCCCTTGGCACCCCCTCCCTGTCCCGAGGAAACCTTGACCCACTGGTCACTGGCCACCCTCTGGGCGTGAGGCCGCCGCCCGGAGGGCACCGACCCCAGCCCCGACTACCACCCTCGGCCCCCACGCCCCCCGCCCCCGTCGCTGTGGCTGTCTGTGTCTGTGTGTCTGTCTCTCCTGTGCACAGGAGCACCGCGAGCGACCCTTCCCCTCGCAGCCACCTGAGCCCCTGGCCCTGGCACCCCGTCCCTGTCTCGTGAGTGTGGGCTGTGCAGGCCGCGGCAGGAGTGGAGCCCCGAGGAGCGGGGTGGTAGAGGCGGCGGCGGCGGCGGCATGGGAACACGTAGCCAGGGAGGCGGACAAAGCGGGGGCCAGGGCAGGCAGGCGGGCAGGTGGGCAGCTTAGGCGAGGCGCAGGCACGGCGCGCGGGTTGTGTCGGGTGGTCGGGCCAAGGCCCGCGGGAGCGCAGGAGGGCGGGCGGCGGCGGCGGCGGCGGCGGCGGCAGGCTCTTAGGGCCAGCAGGAGGAGGCTGCAAGCGTCTACGGCCATACCACCCTGAACGCGCCCGATCTCGTCTGATCTCGGAAGCTAAGCAGGGTCGGGCCTGGTTAGTACTTGGATGGGAGACCGCCTGGGAATACCGGGTGCTGTAGGCTTTTTGCCACTCGCCGGCCCCCCACGGCCACGGCCACGCCCTGCGAGCGCCGCAGCAGACCTCCGGCTCCCCTGAGGGTCCAGCACCCCTCCGTCCCCCTCTCTCCCCCGGCTCTGTGTCTCTGTCTCCTTAGGCACCAGCAGGCCCCGCGCCCCCTGCCCAGGACCTGCCTGGGGCACCAACCGCAGTGCCCGCACCGTCCCGCCTCATACCCACCCTCTCCGGGGACCGCTCCTCCACACTTGGCGGTCCCCGCACCCCCCAGACTCGGCCCCGCGAGGGGTGGGGGTGGGCTCTGCCACCCTGGCGGGCCGGCGGCTGCCACAGCAGGTGCGGCCACCTGCTCCTTCCTGCACCATGGGCTCTGACCTCTCTTCACCCACGCGGTTGCTGGCCAAGGGGAACCACGGCGTCAGGTTCAGGGCCTCGGTGTGGCCTCTGGGAAGGAAGGAAGGAAGGAAGGAAGGAAGGAAGGAAGGAAGGAAGGAAGGAAGGAAGGAAGGAAGGAAGGAAGGAAGGAAGGAAGGAAGGAAGGAGGCGGTGAGGCCCGACCACACCTGGGGGAAACTGGGCTGTGTCCGCACGCGGCCGGCGGCCTGCCTGACCCCTTGCCCCACCCAGGGAGGATGCCCTTGTCTAGAAGATCTCTGACTAGGCATGGGGCCCTCCGCGACCCCTGCCATTGATGCGCTTGGGGTACATGCAGGGCAAAGCCGCCGCGCCAGCCCCTGCCGGCCTCTGCGGACCAAGCGCAGGCGCCCTGGGGGGAGGACAGGGGCCAGTGGGCAGGTCGCAAGGAGAAGGGGCAGGGGCAGGGCACAAGGCGCAGGGGCAAGGGCAAGGGCAAGGGCAAGGGCGGGAGCAAGGGGCGGCCAGCGGGACCTGTCTCTCTCAAGTCCACCACTCTCTCAAGTCAGGTGGTACTCTCCGGGAGGGAACCTGGCCGCTCTGGCTACGGCTAACGGGACCTCGGTGTGTTTCCACCTCCACCATGGGCACCTCTGACAAAGCTGTGAGCCAGCCCTGGCCCTGGCCACTGTTTCCGGGATCAGGGTCCCTTGGCACCCCCTCCCTGTCCCGAGGAAACCTTGACCCACTGGTCACTGGCCACCCTCTGGGCGTGAGGCCGCCGCCCGGAGGGCACCGACCCCAGCCCCGACTACCACCCTCGGCCCCCACGCCCCCCGCCCCCGTCGCTGTGGCTGTCTGTGTCTGTGTGTCTGTCTCTCCTGTGCACAGGAGCACCGCGAGCGACCCTTCCCCTCGCAGCCACCTGAGCCCCTGGCCCTGGCACCCCGTCCCTGTCTCGTGAGTGTGGGCTGTGCAGGCCGCGGCAGGAGTGGAGCCCCGAGGAGCGGGGTGGTAGAGGCGGCGGCGGCGGCGGCGGCGGCATGGGAACACGTAGGCAGGGAGGCGGACAAAGCGGGGGCCAGGGCAGGCAGGCGGGCAGGTGGGCAGCTTAGGCGAGGCGCAGGCACGGCGCGCGGGTTGTGTCGGGTGGTCGGGCCAAGGCCCGTGGGAGCGCAGGAGGGCGGGCGGCGGCGGCGGCGGCGGCGGCGGCGGCGGCGGCAGGCTCTTAGGGCCAGCAGGAGGAAGCTGCAAGCGTCTACGGCCATACCACCCTGAACGCGCCCGATCTCGTCTGATCTCGGAAGCTAAGCAGGGTCGGGCCTGGTTAGTACTTGGATGGGAGACCGCCTGGGAATACCGGGTGCTGTAGGCTTTTTGCCACTCGCCGGCCCCCCACGGCCACGGCCACGCCCTGCGGCGCCGCAGCAGACCTCCGGCTCCCCTGAGGGTCCAGCACCCCTCCGTCCCCCTCTCTCCCCCGGCTCTGTGTCTCTGTCTCCTTAGGCACCAGCAGGCCCCGCGCCCCCTGCCCAGGACCTGCCTGGGGCACCAACCGCAGTGCCCGCACCGTCCCGCCTCATACCCACCCTCTCCGGGGACCGCTCCTCCACACTTGGCGGTCCCCGCACCCCCCAGACTCGGCCCCGCGAGGGGTGGGGGTGGGCTCTGCCACCCTGGCGGGCCGGCGGCTGCCACAGCAGGTGCGGCCACCTGCTCCTTCCTGCACCATGGGCTCTGACCTCTCTTCACCCACGCGGTTGCTGGCCAAGGGGAACCACGGCGTCAGGTTCAGGGCCTCGGTGTGGCCTCTGGGAAGGAAGGAAGGAAGGAAGGAAGGAAGGAAGGAAGGAAGGAAGGAAGGAAGGAAGGAAGGAAGGAAGGAAGGAAGGAAGGAAGGAAGGAAGGAAGGAGGCGGTGAGGCCCGACCACACCTGGGGGAAACTGGGCTGTGTCCGCACGCGGCCGGCGGCCTGCCTGACCCCTTGCCCCACCCAGGGAGGATGCCCTTGTCTAGAAGATCTCTGACTAGGCATGGGGCCCTCCGCGACCCCTGCCATTGATGCGCTTGGGGTACATGCAGGGCAAAGCCGCCGCGCCAGCCCCTGCCGGCCTCTGCGGACCAAGCGCAGGCGCCCTGGGGGGAGGACAGGGGCCAGTGGGCAGGTCGCAAGGAGAAGGGGCAGGGGCAGGGCACAAGGCGCAGGGGCAAGGGCAAGGGCAAGGGCAAGGGCAAGGGCGGGAGCAAGGGGCGGCCAGCGGGACCTGTCTCTCTCAAGTCCACCACTCTCTCAAGTCAGGTGGTACTCTCCGGGAGGGAACCTGGCCGCTCTGGCCACGGCTAACGGGACCTCGGTGTGTTTCCACCTCCACCATGGGCACCTCTGACAAAGCTGTGAGCCAGCCCTGGCCCTGGCCACTGTTTCCGGGATCAGGGTCCCTTGGCACCCCCTCCCTGTCCCGAGGAAACCTTGACCCACTGGTCACTGGCCACCCTCTGGGCGTGAGGCCGCCGCCCGGAGGGCACCGACCCCAGCCCCGACTACCACCCTCGGCCCCCACGCCCCCCGCCCCCGTCGCTGTGGCTGTCTGTGTCTGTGTGTCTGTCTCTCCTGTGCACAGGAGCACCGCGAGCGACCCTTCCCCTCGCAGCCACCTGAGCCCCTGGCCCTGGCACCCCGTCCCTGTCTCGTGAGTGTGGGCTGTGCAGGCCGCGGCAGGAGTGGAGCCCCGAGGAGCGGGGTGGTAGAGGCGGCGGCGGCGGCGGCGGCATGGGAACACGTAGGCAGGGAGGCGGACAAAGCGGGGGCCAGGGCAGGCAGGCGGGCAGGTGGGCAGCTTAGGCGAGGCGCAGGCACGGCGCGCGGGTTGTGTCGGGTGGTCGGGCCAAGGCCCGCGGGAGCGCAGGAGGGCGGGCGGCGGCGGCGGCGGCGGCGGCGGCGGCAGGCTCTTAGGGCCAGCAGGAGGAGGCTGCAAGCGTCTACGGCCATACCACCCTGAACGCGCCCGATCTCGTCTGATCTCGGAAGCTAAGCAGGGTCGGGCCTGGTTAGTACTTGGATGGGAGACCGCCTGGGAATACCGGGTGCTGTAGGCTTTTTGCCACTCGCCGGCCCCCCACGGCCACGGCCACGCCCTGCGAGCGCCGCAGCAGACCTCCGGCTCCCCTGAGGGTCCAGCACCCCTCCGTCCCCCTCTCTCCCCCGGCTCTGTGTCTCTGTCTCCTTAGGCACCAGCAGGCCCCGCGCCCCCTGCCCAGGACCTGCCTGGGGCACCAACCGCAGTGCCCGCACCGTCCCGCCTCATACCCACCCTCTCCGGGGACCGCTCCTCCACACTTGGCGGTCCCCGCACCCCCCAGACTCGGCCCCGCGAGGGGTGGGGGTGGGCTCTGCCACCCTGGCGGGCCGGCGGCTGCCACAGCAGGTGCGGCCACCTGCTCCTTCCTGCACCATGGGCTCTGACCTCTCTTCACCCACGCGGTTGCTGGCCAAGGGGAACCACGGCGTCAGGTTCAGGGCCTCGGTGTGGCCTCTGGGAAGGAAGGAAGGAAGGAAGGAAGGAAGGAAGGAAGGAAGGAAGGAAGGAAGGAAGGAAGGAAGGAAGGAAGGAAGGAAGGAAGGAAGGAAGGAAGGAAGGAAGGAGGCGGTGAGGCCCGACCACACCTGGGGGAAACTGGGCTGTGTCCGCACGCGGCCGGCGGCCTGCCTGACCCCTTGCCCCACCCAGGGAGGATGCCCTTGTCTAGAAGATCTCTGACTAGGCATGGGGCCCTCCGCGACCCCTGCCATTGATGCGCTTGGGGTACATGCAGGGCAAAGCCGCCGCGCCAGCCCCTGCCGGCCTCTGCGGACCAAGCGCAGGCGCCCTGGGGGGAGGACAGGGGCCAGTGGGCAGGTCGCAAGGAGAAGGGGCAGGGGCAGGGCACAAGGCGCAGGGGCAAGGGCAAGGGCAAGGGCAAGGGCGGGAGCAAGGGGCGGCCAGCGGGACCTGTCTCTCTCAAGTCCACCACTCTCTCAAGTCAGGTGGTACTCTCCGGGAGGGAACCTGGCCGCTCTGGCTACGGCTAACGGGACCTCGGTGTGTTTCCACCTCCACCATGGGCACCTCTGACAAAGCTGTGAGCCAGCCCTGGCCCTGGCCACTGTTTCCGGGATCAGGGTCCCTTGGCACCCCCTCCCTGTCCCGAGGAAACCTTGACCCACTGGTCACTGGCCACCCTCTGGGCGTGAGGCCGCCGCCCGGAGGGCACCGACCCCAGCCCCGACTACCACCCTCGGCCCCCACGCCCCCCGCCCCCGTCGCTGTGGCTGTCTGTGTCTGTGTGTCTGTCTCTCCTGTGCACAGGAGCACCGCGAGCGACCCTTCCCCTCGCAGCCACCTGAGCCCCTGGCCCTGGCACCCCGTCCCTGTCTCGTGAGTGTGGGCTGTGCAGGCCGCGGCAGGAGTGGAGCCCCGAGGAGCGGGGTGGTAGAGGCGGCGGCGGCGGCGGCATGGGAACACGTAGGCAGGGAGGCGGACAAAGCGGGGGCCAGGGCAGGCAGGCGGGCAGGTGGGCAGCTTAGGCGAGGCGCAGGCACGGCGCGCGGGTTGTGTCGGGTGGTCGGGCCAAGGCCCGTGGGAGCGCAGGAGGGCGGGCGGCGGCGGCGGCGGCGGCGGCGGCGGCGGCGGCAGGCTCTTAGGGCCAGCAGGAGGAAGCTGCAAGCGTCTACGGCCATACCACCCTGAACGCGCCCGATCTCGTCTGATCTCGGAAGCTAAGCAGGGTCGGGCCTGGTTAGTACTTGGATGGGAGACCGCCTGGGAATACCGGGTGCTGTAGGCTTTTTGCCACTCGCCGGCCCCCCACGGCCACGGCCACGCCCTGCGGCGCCGCAGCAGACCTCCGGCTCCCCTGAGGGTCCAGCACCCCTCCGTCCCCCTCTCTCCCCCGGCTCTGTGTCTCTGTCTCCTTAGGCACCAGCAGGCCCCGCGCCCCCTGCCCAGGACCTGCCTGGGGCACCAACCGCAGTGCCCGCACCGTCCCGCCTCATACCCACCCTCTCCGGGGACCGCTCCTCCACACTTGGCGGTCCCCGCACCCCCCAGACTCGGCCCCGCGAGGGGTGGGGGTGGGCTCTGCCACCCTGGCGGGCCGGCGGCTGCCACAGCAGGTGCGGCCACCTGCTCCTTCCTGCACCATGGGCTCTGACCTCTCTTCACCCACGCGGTTGCTGGCCAAGGGGAACCACGGCGTCAGGTTCAGGGCCTCGGTGTGGCCTCTGGGAAGGAAGGAAGGAAGGAAGGAAGGAAGGAAGGAAGGAAGGAAGGAAGGAAGGAAGGAAGGAAGGAAGGAAGGAAGGAAGGAAGGAGGCGGTGAGGCCCGACCACACCTGGGGGAAACTGGGCTGTGTCCGCACGCGGCCGGCGGCCTGCCTGACCCCTTGCCCCACCCAGGGAGGATGCCCTTGTCTAGAAGATCTCTGACTAGGCATGGGGCCCTCCGCGACCCCTGCCATTGATGCGCTTGGGGTACATGCAGGGCAAAGCCGCCGCGCCAGCC
The DNA here is from genome assembly GCF_050624435.1 of Tenrec ecaudatus. NCBI lineage: Eukaryota > Metazoa > Chordata > Mammalia > Afrosoricida > Tenrecidae > Tenrec > Tenrec ecaudatus. The sequence continues at coordinate 12,975,545 of NC_134540.1, forward strand.
CCTGCCGGCCTCTGCGGACCAAGCGCAGGCGCCCTGGGGGGAGGACAGGGGCCAGTGGGCAGGTCGCAAGGAGAAGGGGCAGGGGCAGGGCACAAGGCGCAGGGGCAAGGGCAAGGGCAAGGGCAAGGGCAAGGGCGGGAGCAAGGGGCGGCCAGCGGGACCTGTCTCTCTCAAGTCCACCACTCTCTCAAGTCAGGTGGTACTCTCCGGGAGGGAACCTGGCCGCTCTGGCCACGGCTAACGGGACCTCGGTGTGTTTCCACCTCCACCATGGGCACCTCTGACAAAGCTGTGAGCCAGCCCTGGCCCTGGCCACTGTTTCCGGGATCAGGGTCCCTTGGCACCCCCTCCCTGTCCCGAGGAAACCTTGACCCACTGGTCACTGGCCACCCTCTGGGCGTGAGGCCGCCGCCCGGAGGGCACCGACCCCAGCCCCGACTACCACCCTCGGCCCCCACGCCCCCCGCCCCCGTCGCTGTGGCTGTCTGTGTCTGTGTGTCTGTCTCTCCTGTGCACAGGAGCACCGCGAGCGACCCTTCCCCTCGCAGCCACCTGAGCCCCTGGCCCTGGCACCCCGTCCCTGTCTCGTGAGTGTGGGCTGTGCAGGCCGCGGCAGGAGTGGAGCCCCGAGGAGCGGGGTGGTAGAGGCGGCGGCGGCGGCGGCATGGGAACACGTAGCCAGGGAGGCGGACAAAGCGGGGGCCAGGGCAGGCAGGCGGGCAGGTGGGCAGCTTAGGCGAGGCGCAGGCACGGCGCGCGGGTTGTGTCGGGTGGTCGGGCCAAGGCCCGTGGGAGCGCAGGAGGGCGGGCGGCGGCGGCGGCGGCGGCGGCGGCGGCGGCGGCAGGCTCTTAGGGCCAGCAGGAGGAAGCTGCAAGCGTCTACGGCCATACCACCCTGAACGCGCCCGATCTCGTCTGATCTCGGAAGCTAAGCAGGGTCGGGCCTGGTTAGTACTTGGATGGGAGACCGCCTGGGAATACCGGGTGCTGTAGGCTTTTTGCCACTCGCCGGCCCCCCACGGCCACGGCCACGCCCTGCGAGCGCCGCAGCAGACCTCCGGCTCCCCTGAGGGTCCAGCACCCCTCCGTCCCCCTCTCTCCCCCGGCTCTGTGTCTCTGTCTCCTTAGGCACCAGCAGGCCCCGCGCCCCCTGCCCAGGACCTGCCTGGGGCACCAACCGCAGTGCCCGCACCGTCCCGCCTCATACCCACCCTCTCCGGGGACCGCTCCTCCACACTTGGCGGTCCCCGCACCCCCCAGACTCGGCCCCGCGAGGGGTGGGGGTGGGCTCTGCCACCCTGGCGGGCCGGCGGCTGCCACAGCAGGTGCGGCCACCTGCTCCTTCCTGCACCATGGGCTCTGACCTCTCTTCACCCACGCGGTTGCTGGCCAAGGGGAACCACGGCGTCAGGTTCAGGGCCTCGGTGTGGCCTCTGGGAAGGAAGGAAGGAAGGAAGGAAGGAAGGAAGGAAGGAAGGAAGGAAGGAAGGAAGGAAGGAAGGAAGGAAGGAAGGAAGGAAGGAAGGAGGCGGTGAGGCCCGACCACACCTGGGGGAAACTGGGCTGTGTCCGCACGCGGCCGGCGGCCTGCCTGACCCCTTGCCCCACCCAGGGAGGATGCCCTTGTCTAGAAGATCTCTGACTAGGCATGGGGCCCTCCGCGACCCCTGCCATTGATGCGCTTGGGGTACATGCAGGGCAAAGCCGCCGCGCCAGCCCCTGCCGGCCTCTGCGGACCAAGCGCAGGCGCCCTGGGGGGAGGACAGGGGCCAGTGGGCAGGTCGCAAGGAGAAGGGGCAGGGGCAGGGCACAAGGCGCAGGGGCAAGGGCAAGGGCAAGGGCAAGGGCGGGAGCAAGGGGCGGCCAGCGGGACCTGTCTCTCTCAAGTCCACCACTCTCTCAAGTCAGGTGGTACTCTCCGGGAGGGAACCTGGCCGCTCTGGCTACGGCTAACGGGACCTCGGTGTGTTTCCACCTCCACCATGGGCACCTCTGACAAAGCTGTGAGCCAGCCCTGGCCCTGGCCACTGTTTCCGGGATCAGGGTCCCTTGGCACCCCCTCCCTGTCCCGAGGAAACCTTGACCCACTGGTCACTGGCCACCCTCTGGGCGTGAGGCCGCCGCCCGGAGGGCACCGACCCCAGCCCCGACTACCACCCTCGGCCCCCACGCCCCCCGCCCCCGTCGCTGTGGCTGTCTGTGTCTGTGTGTCTGTCTCTCCTGTGCACAGGAGCACCGCGAGCGACCCTTCCCCTCGCAGCCACCTGAGCCCCTGGCCCTGGCACCCCGTCCCTGTCTCGTGAGTGTGGGCTGTGCAGGCCGCGGCAGGAGTGGAGCCCCGAGGAGCGGGGTGGTAGAGGCGGCGGCGGCGGCGGCATGGGAACACGTAGGCAGGGAGGCGGACAAAGCGGGGGCCAGGGCAGGCAGGCGGGCAGGTGGGCAGCTTAGGCGAGGCGCAGGCACGGCGCGCGGGTTGTGTCGGGTGGTCGGGCCAAGGCCCGTGGGAGCGCAGGAGGGCGGGCGGCGGCGGCGGCGGCGGCGGCGGCGGCGGCGGCAGGCTCTTAGGGCCAGCAGGAGGAAGCTGCAAGCGTCTACGGCCATACCACCCTGAACGCGCCCGATCTCGTCTGATCTCGGAAGCTAAGCAGGGTCGGGCCTGGTTAGTACTTGGATGGGAGACCGCCTGGGAATACCGGGTGCTGTAGGCTTTTTGCCACTCGCCGGCCCCCCACGGCCACGGCCACGCCCTGCGGCGCCGCAGCAGACCTCCGGCTCCCCTGAGGGTCCAGCACCCCTCCGTCCCCCTCTCTCCCCCGGCTCTGTGTCTCTGTCTCCTTAGGCACCAGCAGGCCCCGCGCCCCCTGCCCAGGACCTGCCTGGGGCACCAACCGCAGTGCCCGCACCGTCCCGCCTCATACCCACCCTCTCCGGGGACCGCTCCTCCACACTTGGCGGTCCCCGCACCCCCCAGACTCGGCCCCGCGAGGGGTGGGGGTGGGCTCTGCCACCCTGGCGGGCCGGCGGCTGCCACAGCAGGTGCGGCCACCTGCTCCTTCCTGCACCATGGGCTCTGACCTCTCTTCACCCACGCGGTTGCTGGCCAAGGGGAACCACGGCGTCAGGTTCAGGGCCTCGGTGTGGCCTCTGGGAAGGAAGGAAGGAAGGAAGGAAGGAAGGAAGGAAGGAAGGAAGGAAGGAAGGAAGGAAGGAAGGAAGGAAGGAAGGAAGGAAGGAAGGAGGCGGTGAGGCCCGACCACACCTGGGGGAAACTGGGCTGTGTCCGCACGCGGCCGGCGGCCTGCCTGACCCCTTGCCCCACCCAGGGAGGATGCCCTTGTCTAGAAGATCTCTGACTAGGCATGGGGCCCTCCGCGACCCCTGCCATTGATGCGCTTGGGGTACATGCAGGGCAAAGCCGCCGCGCCAGCCCCTGCCGGCCTCTGCGGACCAAGCGCAGGCGCCCTGGGGGGAGGACAGGGGCCAGTGGGCAGGTCGCAAGGAGAAGGGGCAGGGGCAGGGCACAAGGCGCAGGGGCAAGGGCAAGGGCAAGGGCAAGGGCAAGGGCGGGAGCAAGGGGCGGCCAGCGGGACCTGTCTCTCTCAAGTCCACCACTCTCTCAAGTCAGGTGGTACTCTCCGGGAGGGAACCTGGCCGCTCTGGCCACGGCTAACGGGACCTCGGTGTGTTTCCACCTCCACCATGGGCACCTCTGACAAAGCTGTGAGCCAGCCCTGGCCCTGGCCACTGTTTCCGGGATCAGGGTCCCTTGGCACCCCCTCCCTGTCCCGAGGAAACCTTGACCCACTGGTCACTGGCCACCCTCTGGGCGTGAGGCCGCCGCCCGGAGGGCACCGACCCCAGCCCCGACTACCACCCTCGGCCCCCACGCCCCCCGCCCCCGTCGCTGTGGCTGTCTGTGTCTGTGTGTCTGTCTCTCCTGTGCACAGGAGCACCGCGAGCGACCCTTCCCCTCGCAGCCACCTGAGCCCCTGGCCCTGGCACCCCGTCCCTGTCTCGTGAGTGTGGGCTGTGCAGGCCGCGGCAGGAGTGGAGCCCCGAGGAGCGGGGTGGTAGAGGCGGCGGCGGCGGCGGCATGGGAACACGTAGCCAGGGAGGCGGACAAAGCGGGGGCCAGGGCAGGCAGGCGGGCAGGTGGGCAGCTTAGGCGAGGCGCAGGCACGGCGCGCGGGTTGTGTCGGGTGGTCGGGCCAAGGCCCGTGGGAGCGCAGGAGGGCGGGCGGCGGCGGCGGCGGCGGCGGCGGCGGCGGCGGCAGGCTCTTAGGGCCAGCAGGAGGAAGCTGCAAGCGTCTACGGCCATACCACCCTGAACGCGCCCGATCTCGTCTGATCTCGGAAGCTAAGCAGGGTCGGGCCTGGTTAGTACTTGGATGGGAGACCGCCTGGGAATACCGGGTGCTGTAGGCTTTTTGCCACTCGCCGGCCCCCCACGGCCACGGCCACGCCCTGCGAGCGCCGCAGCAGACCTCCGGCTCCCCTGAGGGTCCAGCACCCCTCCGTCCCCCTCTCTCCCCCGGCTCTGTGTCTCTGTCTCCTTAGGCACCAGCAGGCCCCGCGCCCCCTGCCCAGGACCTGCCTGGGGCACCAACCGCAGTGCCCGCACCGTCCCGCCTCATACCCACCCTCTCCGGGGACCGCTCCTCCACACTTGGCGGTCCCCGCACCCCCCAGACTCGGCCCCGCGAGGGGTGGGGGTGGGCTCTGCCACCCTGGCGGGCCGGCGGCTGCCACAGCAGGTGCGGCCACCTGCTCCTTCCTGCACCATGGGCTCTGACCTCTCTTCACCCACGCGGTTGCTGGCCAAGGGGAACCACGGCGTCAGGTTCAGGGCCTCGGTGTGGCCTCTGGGAAGGAAGGAAGGAAGGAAGGAAGGAAGGAAGGAAGGAAGGAAGGAAGGAAGGAAGGAAGGAAGGAAGGAAGGAAGGAAGGAAGGAAGGAAGGAAGGAGGCGGTGAGGCCCGACCACACCTGGGGGAAACTGGGCTGTGTCCGCACGCGGCCGGCGGCCTGCCTGACCCCTTGCCCCACCCAGGGAGGATGCCCTTGTCTAGAAGATCTCTGACTAGGCATGGGGCCCTCCGCGACCCCTGCCATTGATGCGCTTGGGGTACATGCAGGGCAAAGCCGCCGCGCCAGCCCCTGCCGGCCTCTGCGGACCAAGCGCAGGCGCCCTGGGGGGAGGACAGGGGCCAGTGGGCAGGTCGCAAGGAGAAGGGGCAGGGGCAGGGCACAAGGCGCAGGGGCAAGGGCAAGGGCAAGGGCAAGGGCGGGAGCAAGGGGCGGCCAGCGGGACCTGTCTCTCTCAAGTCCACCACTCTCTCAAGTCAGGTGGTACTCTCCGGGAGGGAACCTGGCCGCTCTGGCCACGGCTAACGGGACCTCGGTGTGTTTCCACCTCCACCATGGGCACCTCTGACAAAGCTGTGAGCCAGCCCTGGCCCTGGCCACTGTTTCCGGGATCAGGGTCCCTTGGCACCCCCTCCCTGTCCCGAGGAAACCTTGACCCACTGGTCACTGGCCACCCTCTGGGCGTGAGGCCGCCGCCCGGAGGGCACCGACCCCAGCCCCGACTACCACCCTCGGCCCCCACGCCCCCCGCCCCCGTCGCTGTGGCTGTCTGTGTCTGTGTGTCTGTCTCTCCTGTGCACAGGAGCACCGCGAGCGACCCTTCCCCTCGCAGCCACCTGAGCCCCTGGCCCTGGCACCCCGTCCCTGTCTCGTGAGTGTGGGCTGTGCAGGCCGCGGCAGGAGTGGAGCCCCGAGGAGCGGGGTGGTAGAGGCGGCGGCGGCGGCGGCATGGGAACACGTAGCCAGGGAGGCGGACAAAGCGGGGGCCAGGGCAGGCAGGCGGGCAGGTGGGCAGCTTAGGCGAGGCGCAGGCACGGCGCGCGGGTTGTGTCGGGTGGTCGGGCCAAGGCCCGCGGGAGCGCAGGAGGGCGGGCGGCGGCGGCGGCGGCGGCGGCGGCAGGCTCTTAGGGCCAGCAGGAGGAGGCTGCAAGCGTCTACGGCCATACCACCCTGAACGCGCCCGATCTCGTCTGATCTCGGAAGCTAAGCAGGGTCGGGCCTGGTTAGTACTTGGATGGGAGACCGCCTGGGAATACCGGGTGCTGTAGGCTTTTTGCCACTCGCCGGCCCCCCACGGCCACGGCCACGCCCTGCGAGCGCCGCAGCAGACCTCCGGCTCCCCTGAGGGTCCAGCACCCCTCCGTCCCCCTCTCTCCCCCGGCTCTGTGTCTCTGTCTCCTTAGGCACCAGCAGGCCCCGCGCCCCCTGCCCAGGACCTGCCTGGGGCACCAACCGCAGTGCCCGCACCGTCCCGCCTCATACCCACCCTCTCCGGGGACCGCTCCTCCACACTTGGCGGTCCCCGCACCCCCCAGACTCGGCCCCGCGAGGGGTGGGGGTGGGCTCTGCCACCCTGGCGGGCCGGCGGCTGCCACAGCAGGTGCGGCCACCTGCTCCTTCCTGCACCATGGGCTCTGACCTCTCTTCACCCACGCGGTTGCTGGCCAAGGGGAACCACGGCGTCAGGTTCAGGGCCTCGGTGTGGCCTCTGGGAAGGAAGGAAGGAAGGAAGGAAGGAAGGAAGGAAGGAAGGAAGGAAGGAAGGAAGGAAGGAAGGAAGGAAGGAAGGAGGCGGTGAGGCCCGACCACACCTGGGGGAAACTGGGCTGTGTCCGCACGCGGCCGGCGGCCTGCCTGACCCCTTGCCCCACCCAGGGAGGATGCCCTTGTCTAGAAGATCTCTGACTAGGCATGGGGCCCTCCGCGACCCCTGCCATTGATGCGCTTGGGGTACATGCAGGGCAAAGCCGCCGCGCCAGCCCCTGCCGGCCTCTGCGGACCAAGCGCAGGCGCCCTGGGGGGAGGACAGGGGCCAGTGGGCAGGTCGCAAGGAGAAGGGGCAGGGGCAGGGCACAAGGCGCAGGGGCAAGGGCAAGGGCAAGGGCAAGGGCAAGGGCGGGAGCAAGGGGCGGCCAGCGGGACCTGTCTCTCTCAAGTCCACCACTCTCTCAAGTCAGGTGGTACTCTCCGGGAGGGAACCTGGCCGCTCTGGCCACGGCTAACGGGACCTCGGTGTGTTTCCACCTCCACCATGGGCACCTCTGACAAAGCTGTGAGCCAGCCCTGGCCCTGGCCACTGTTTCCGGGATCAGGGTCCCTTGGCACCCCCTCCCTGTCCCGAGGAAACCTTGACCCACTGGTCACTGGCCACCCTCTGGGCGTGAGGCCGCCGCCCGGAGGGCACCGACCCCAGCCCCGACTACCACCCTCGGCCCCCACGCCCCCCGCCCCCGTCGCTGTGGCTGTCTGTGTCTGTGTGTCTGTCTCTCCTGTGCACAGGAGCACCGCGAGCGACCCTTCCCCTCGCAGCCACCTGAGCCCCTGGCCCTGGCACCCCGTCCCTGTCTCGTGAGTGTGGGCTGTGCAGGCCGCGGCAGGAGTGGAGCCCCGAGGAGCGGGGTGGTAGAGGCGGCGGCGGCGGCGGCGGCATGGGAACACGTAGCCAGGGAGGCGGACAAAGCGGGGGCCAGGGCAGGCAGGCGGGCAGGTGGGCAGCTTAGGCGAGGCGCAGGCACGGCGCGCGGGTTGTGTCGGGTGGTCGGGCCAAGGCCCGTGGGAGCGCAGGAGGGCGGGCGGCGGCGGCGGCGGCGGCGGCGGCGGCGGCGGCAGGCTCTTAGGGCCAGCAGGAGGAAGCTGCAAGCGTCTACGGCCATACCACCCTGAACGCGCCCGATCTCGTCTGATCTCGGAAGCTAAGCAGGGTCGGGCCTGGTTAGTACTTGGATGGGAGACCGCCTGGGAATACCGGGTGCTGTAGGCTTTTTGCCACTCGCCGGCCCCCCACGGCCACGGCCACGCCCTGCGAGCGCCGCAGCAGACCTCCGGCTCCCCTGAGGGTCCAGCACCCCTCCGTCCCCCTCTCTCCCCCGGCTCTGTGTCTCTGTCTCCTTAGGCACCAGCAGGCCCCGCGCCCCCTGCCCAGGACCTGCCTGGGGCACCAACCGCAGTGCCCGCACCGTCCCGCCTCATACCCACCCTCTCCGGGGACCGCTCCTCCACACTTGGCGGTCCCCGCACCCCCCAGACTCGGCCCCGCGAGGGGTGGGGGTGGGCTCTGCCACCCTGGCGGGCCGGCGGCTGCCACAGCAGGTGCGGCCACCTGCTCCTTCCTGCACCATGGGCTCTGACCTCTCTTCACCCACGCGGTTGCTGGCCAAGGGGAACCACGGCGTCAGGTTCAGGGCCTCGGTGTGGCCTCTGGGAAGGAAGGAAGGAAGGAAGGAAGGAAGGAAGGAAGGAAGGAAGGAAGGAAGGAAGGAAGGAAGGAAGGAAGGAAGGAAGGAAGGAAGGAAGGAAGGAGGCGGTGAGGCCCGACCACACCTGGGGGAAACTGGGCTGTGTCCGCACGCGGCCGGCGGCCTGCCTGACCCCTTGCCCCACCCAGGGAGGATGCCCTTGTCTAGAAGATCTCTGACTAGGCATGGGGCCCTCCGCGACCCCTGCCATTGATGCGCTTGGGGTACATGCAGGGCAAAGCCGCCGCGCCAGCCCCTGCCGGCCTCTGCGGACCAAGCGCAGGCGCCCTGGGGGGAGGACAGGGGCCAGTGGGCAGGTCGCAAGGAGAAGGGGCAGGGGCAGGGCACAAGGCGCAGGGGCAAGGGCAAGGGCAAGGGCAAGGGCAAGGGCGGGAGCAAGGGGCGGCCAGCGGGACCTGTCTCTCTCAAGTCCACCACTCTCTCAAGTCAGGTGGTACTCTCCGGGAGGGAACCTGGCCGCTCTGGCCACGGCTAACGGGACCTCGGTGTGTTTCCACCTCCACCATGGGCACCTCTGACAAAGCTGTGAGCCAGCCCTGGCCCTGGCCACTGTTTCCGGGATCAGGGTCCCTTGGCACCCCCTCCCTGTCCCGAGGAAACCTTGACCCACTGGTCACTGGCCACCCTCTGGGCGTGAGGCCGCCGCCCGGAGGGCACCGACCCCAGCCCCGACTACCACCCTCGGCCCCCACGCCCCCCGCCCCCGTCGCTGTGGCTGTCTGTGTCTGTGTGTCTGTCTCTCCTGTGCACAGGAGCACCGCGAGCGACCCTTCCCCTCGCAGCCACCTGAGCCCCTGGCCCTGGCACCCCGTCCCTGTCTCGTGAGTGTGGGCTGTGCAGGCCGCGGCAGGAGTGGAGCCCCGAGGAGCGGGGTGGTAGAGGCGGCGGCGGCGGCGGCATGGGAACACGTAGGCAGGGAGGCGGACAAAGCGGGGGCCAGGGCAGGCAGGCGGGCAGGTGGGCAGCTTAGGCGAGGCGCAGGCACGGCGCGCGGGTTGTGTCGGGTGGTCGGGCCAAGGCCGTGGGAGCGCAGGAGGGCGGGCGGCGGCGGCGGCGGCGGCGGCGGCGGCGGCGGCGGCAGGCTCTTAGGGCCAGCAGGAGGAGGCTGCAAGCGTCTACGGCCATACCACCCTGAACGCGCCCGATCTCGTCTGATCTCGGAAGCTAAGCAGGGTCGGGCCTGGTTAGTACTTGGATGGGAGACCGCCTGGGAATACCGGGTGCTGTAGGCTTTTTGCCACTCGCCGGCCCCCCACGGCCACGGCCACGCCCTGCGAGCGCCGCAGCAGACCTCCGGCTCCCCTGAGGGTCCAGCACCCCTCCGTCCCCCTCTCTCCCCCGGCTCTGTGTCTCTGTCTCCTTAGGCACCAGCAGGCCCCGCGCCCCCTGCCCAGGACCTGCCTGGGGCACCAACCGCAGTGCCCGCACCGTCCCGCCTCATACCCACCCTCTCCGGGGACCGCTCCTCCACACTTGGCGGTCCCCGCACCCCCCAGACTCGGCCCCGCGAGGGGTGGGGGTGGGCTCTGCCACCCTGGCGGGCCGGCGGCTGCCACAGCAGGTGCGGCCACCTGCTCCTTCCTGCACCATGGGCTCTGACCTCTCTTCACCCACGCGGTTGCTGGCCAAGGGGAACCACGGCGTCAGGTTCAGGGCCTCGGTGTGGCCTCTGGGAAGGAAGGAAGGAAGGAAGGAAGGAAGGAAGGAAGGAAGGAAGGAAGGAAGGAAGGAAGGAAGGAAGGAAGGAAGGAAGGAAGGAAGGAAGGAGGCGGTGAGGCCCGACCACACCTGGGGGAAACTGGGCTGTGTCCGCACGCGGCCGGCGGCCTGCCTGACCCCTTGCCCCACCCAGGGAGGATGCCCTTGTCTAGAAGATCTCTGACTAGGCATGGGGCCCTCCGCGACCCCTGCCATTGATGCGCTTGGGGTACATGCAGGGCAAAGCCGCCGCGCCAGCCCCTGCCGGCCTCTGCGGACCAAGCGCAGGCGCCCTGGGGGGAGGACAGGGGCCAGTGGGCAGGTCGCAAGGAGAAGGGGCAGGGGCAGGGCACAAGGCGCAGGGGCAAGGGCAAGGGCAAGGGCAAGGGCGGGAGCAAGGGGCGGCCAGCGGGACCTGTCTCTCTCAAGTCCACCACTCTCTCAAGTCAGGTGGTACTCTCCGGGAGGGAACCTGGCCGCTCTGGCCACGGCTAACGGGACCTCGGTGTGTTTCCACCTCCACCATGGGCACCTCTGACAAAGCTGTGAGCCAGCCCTGGCCCTGGCCACTGTTTCCGGGATCAGGGTCCCTTGGCACCCCCTCCCTGTCCCGAGGAAACCTTGACCCACTGGTCACTGGCCACCCTCTGGGCGTGAGGCCGCCGCCCGGAGGGCACCGACCCCAGCCCCGACTACCACCCTCGGCCCCCACGCCCCCCGCCCCCGTCGCTGTGGCTGTCTGTGTCTGTGTGTCTGTCTCTCCTGTGCACAGGAGCACCGCGAGCGACCCTTCCCCTCGCAGCCACCTGAGCCCCTGGCCCTGGCACCCCGTCCCTGTCTCGTGAGTGTGGGCTGTGCAGGCCGCGGCAGGAGTGGAGCCCCGAGGAGCGGGGTGGTAGAGGCGGCGGCGGCGGCGGCATGGGAACACGTAGCCAGGGAGGCGGACAAAGCGGGGGCCAGGGCAGGCAGGCGGGCAGGTGGGCAGCTTAGGCGAGGCGCAGGCACGGCGCGCGGGTTGTGTCGGGTGGTCGGGCCAAGGCCCGCGGGAGCGCAGGAGGGCGGGCGGCGGCGGCGGCGGCGGCGGCGGCAGGCTCTTAGGGCCAGCAGGAGGAGGCTGCAAGCGTCTACGGCCATACCACCCTGAACGCGCCCGATCTCGTCTGATCTCGGAAGCTAAGCAGGGTCGGGCCTGGTTAGTACTTGGATGGGAGACCGCCTGGGAATACCGGGTGCTGTAGGCTTTTTGCCACTCGCCGGCCCCCCACGGCCACGGCCACGCCCTGCGAGCGCCGCAGCAGACCTCCGGCTCCCCTGAGGGTCCAGCACCCCTCCGTCCCCCTCTCTCCCCCGGCTCTGTGTCTCTGTCTCCTTAGGCACCAGCAGGCCCCGCGCCCCCTGCCCAGGACCTGCCTGGGGCACCAACCGCAGTGCCCGCACCGTCCCGCCTCATACCCACCCTCTCCGGGGACCGCTCCTCCACACTTGGCGGTCCCCGCACCCCCCAGACTCGGCCCCGCGAGGGGTGGGGGTGGGCTCTGCCACCCTGGCGGGCCGGCGGCTGCCACAGCAGGTGCGGCCACCTGCTCCTTCCTGCACCATGGGCTCTGACCTCTCTTCACCCACGCGGTTGCTGGCCAAGGGGAACCACGGCGTCAGGTTCAGGGCCTCGGTGTGGCCTCTGGGAAGGAAGGAAGGAAGGAAGGAAGGAAGGAAGGAAGGAAGGAAGGAAGGAAGGAAGGAAGGAAGGAAGGAAGGAAGGAAGGAGGCGGTGAGGCCCGACCACACCTGGGGGAAACTGGGCTGTGTCCGCACGCGGCCGGCGGCCTGCCTGACCCCTTGCCCCACCCAGGGAGGATGCCCTTGTCTAGAAGATCTCTGACTAGGCATGGGGCCCTCCGCGACCCCTGCCATTGATGCGCTTGGGGTACATGCAGGGCAAAGCCGCCGCGCCAGCCCCTGCCGGCCTCTGCGGACCAAGCGCAGGCGCCCTGGGGGGAGGACAGGGGCCAGTGGGCAGGTCGCAAGGAGAAGGGGCAGGGGCAGGGCACAAGGCGCAGGGGCAAGGGCAAGGGCAAGGGCAAGGGCGGGAGCAAGGGGCGGCCAGCGGGACCTGTCTCTCTCAAGTCCACCACTCTCTCAAGTCAGGTGGTACTCTCCGGGAGGGAACCTGGCCGCTCTGGCCACGGCTAACGGGACCTCGGTGTGTTTCCACCTCCACCATGGGCACCTCTGACAAAGCTGTGAGCCAGCCCTGGCCCTGGCCACTGTTTCCGGGATCAGGGTCCCTTGGCACCCCCTCCCTGTCCCGAGGAAACCTTGACCCACTGGTCACTGGCCACCCTCTGGGCGTGAGGCCGCCGCCCGGAGGGCACCGACCCCAGCCCCGACTACCACCCTCGGCCCCCACGCCCCCCGCCCCCGTCGCTGTGGCTGTCTGTGTCTGTGTGTCTGTCTCTCCTGTGCACAGGAGCACCGCGAGCGACCCTTCCCCTCGCAGCCACCTGAGCCCCTGGCCCTGGCACCCCGTCCCTGTCTCGTGAGTGTGGGCTGTGCAGGCCGCGGCAGGAGTGGAGCCCCGAGGAGCGGGGTGGTAGAGGCGGCGGCGGCGGCGGCATGGGAACACGTAGCCAGGGAGGCGGACAAAGCGGGGGCCAGGGCAGGCAGGCGGGCAGGTGGGCAGCTTAGGCGAGGCGCAGGCACGGCGCGCGGGTTGTGTCGGGTGGTCGGGCCAAGGCCCGCGGGAGCGCAGGAGGGCGGGCGGCGGCGGCGGCGGCGGCGGCGGCGGCAGGCTCTTAGGGCCAGCAGGAGGAGGCTGCAAGCGTCTACGGCCATACCACCCTGAACGCGCCCGATCTCGTCTGATCTCGGAAGCTAAGCAGGGTCGGGCCTGGTTAGTACTTGGATGGGAGACCGCCTGGGAATACCGGGTGCTGTAGGCTTTTTGCCACTCGCCGGCCCCCCACGGCCACGGCCACGCCCTGCGAGCGCCGCAGCAGACCTCCGGCTCCCCTGAGGGTCCAGCACCCCTCCGTCCCCCTCTCTCCCCCGGCTCTGTGTCTCTGTCTCCTTAGGCACCAGCAGGCCCCGCGCCCCCTGCCCAGGACCTGCCTGGGGCACCAACCGCAGTGCCCGCACCGTCCCGCCTCATACCCACCCTCTCCGGGGACCGCTCCTCCACACTTGGCGGTCCCCGCACCCCCCAGACTCGGCCCCGCGAGGGGTGGGGGTGGGCTCTGCCACCCTGGCGGGCCGGCGGCTGCCACAGCAGGTGCGGCCACCTGCTCCTTCCTGCACCATGGGCTCTGACCTCTCTTCACCCACGCGGTTGCTGGCCAAGGGGAACCACGGCGTCAGGTTCAGGGCCTCGGTGTGGCCTCTGGGAAGGAAGGAAGGAAGGAAGGAAGGAAGGAAGGAAGGAAGGAAGGAAGGAAGGAAGGAAGGAAGGAAGGAAGGAAGGAAGGAAGGAGGCGGTGAGGCCCGACCACACCTGGGGGAAACTGGGCTGTGTCCGCACGCGGCCGGCGGCCTGCCTGACCCCTTGCCCCACCCAGGGAGGATGCCCTTGTCTAGAAGATCTCTGACTAGGCATGGGGCCCTCCGCGACCCCTGCCATTGATGCGCTTGGGGTACATGCAGGGCAAAGCCGCCGCGCCAGCCCCTGCCGGCCTCTGCGGACCAAGCGCAGGCGCCCTGGGGGGAGGACAGGGGCCAGTGGGCAGGTCGCAAGGAGAAGGGGCAGGGGCAGGGCACAAGGCGCAGGGGCAAGGGCAAGGGCAAGGGCAAGGGCGGGAGCAAGGGGCGGCCAGCGGGACCTGTCTCTCTCAAGTCCACCACTCTCTCAAGTCAGGTGGTACTCTCCGGGAGGGAACCTGGCCGCTCTGGCTACGGCTAACGGGACCTCGGTGTGTTTCCACCTCCACCATGGGCACCTCTGACAAAGCTGTGAGCCAGCCCTGGCCCTGGCCACTGTTTCCGGGATCAGGGTCCCTTGGCACCCCCTCCCTGTCCCGAGGAAACCTTGACCCACTGGTCACTGGCCACCCTCTGGGCGTGAGGCCGCCGCCCGGAGGGCACCGACCCCAGCCCCGACTACCACCCTCGGCCCCCACGCCCCCCGCCCCCGTCGCTGTGGCTGTCTGTGTCTGTGTGTCTGTCTCTCCTGTGCACAGGAGCACCGCGAGCGACCCTTCCCCTCGCAGCCACCTGAGCCCCTGGCCCTGGCACCCCGTCCCTGTCTCGTGAGTGTGGGCTGTGCAGGCCGCGGCAGGAGTGGAGCCCCGAGGAGCGGGGTGGTAGAGGCGGCGGCGGCGGCGGCATGGGAACACGTAGGCAGGGAGGCGGACAAAGCGGGGGCCAGGGCAGGCAGGCGGGCAGGTGGGCAGCTTAGGCGAGGCGCAGGCACGGCGCGCGGGTTGTGTCGGGTGGTCGGGCCAAGGCCCGTGGGAGCGCAGGAGGGCGGGCGGCGGCGGCGGCGGCGGCGGCGGCGGCGGCGGCAGGCTCTTAGGGCCAGCAGGAGGAAGCTGCAAGCGTCTACGGCCATACCACCCTGAACGCGCCCGATCTCGTCTGATCTCGGAAGCTAAGCAGGGTCGGGCCTGGTTAGTACTTGGATGGGAGACCGCCTGGGAATACCGGGTGCTGTAGGCTTTTTGCCACTCGCCGGCCCCCCACGGCCACGGCCACGCCCTGCGGCGCCGCAGCAGACCTCCGGCTCCCCTGAGGGTCCAGCACCCCTCCGTCCCCCTCTCTCCCCCGGCTCTGTGTCTCTGTCTCCTTAGGCACCAGCAGGCCCCGCGCCCCCTGCCCAGGACCTGCCTGGGGCACCAACCGCAGTGCCCGCACCGTCCCGCCTCATACCCACCCTCTCCGGGGACCGCTCCTCCACACTTGGCGGTCCCCGCACCCCCCAGACTCGGCCCCGCGAGGGGTGGGGGTGGGCTCTGCCACCCTGGCGGGCCGGCGGCTGCCACAGCAGGTGCGGCCACCTGCTCCTTCCTGCACCATGGGCTCTGACCTCTCTTCACCCACGCGGTTGCTGGCCAAGGGGAACCACGGCGTCAGGTTCAGGGCCTCGGTGTGGCCTCTGGGAAGGAAGGAAGGAAGGAAGGAAGGAAGGAAGGAAGGAAGGAAGGAAGGAAGGAAGGAAGGAAGGAAGGAAGGAAGGAGGCGGTGAGGCCCGACCACACCTGGGGGAAACTGGGCTGTGTCCGCACGCGGCCGGCGGCCTGCCTGACCCCTTGCCCCACCCAGGGAGGATGCCCTTGTCTAGAAGATCTCTGACTAGGCATGGGGCCCTCCGCGACCCCTGCCATTGATGCGCTTGGGGTACATGCAGGGCAAAGCCGCCGCGCCAGCCCCTGCCGGCCTCTGCGGACCAAGCGCAGGCGCCCTGGGGGGAGGACAGGGGCCAGTGGGCAGGTCGCAAGGAGAAGGGGCAGGGGCAGGGCACAAGGCGCAGGGGCAAGGGCAAGGGCAAGGGCAAGGGCAAGGGCGGGAGCAAGGGGCGGCCAGCGGGACCTGTCTCTCTCAAGTCCACCACTCTCTCAAGTCAGGTGGTACTCTCCGGGAGGGAACCTGGCCGCTCTGGCCACGGCTAACGGGACCTCGGTGTGTTTCCACCTCCACCATGGGCACCTCTGACAAAGCTGTGAGCCAGCCCTGGCCCTGGCCACTGTTTCCGGGATCAGGGTCCCTTGGCACCCCCTCCCTGTCCCGAGGAAACCTTGACCCACTGGTCACTGGCCACCCTCTGGGCGTGAGGCCGCCGCCCGGAGGGCACCGACCCCAGCCCCGACTACCACCCTCGGCCCCCACGCCCCCCGCCCCCGTCGCTGTGGCTGTCTGTGTCTGTGTGTCTGTCTCTCCTGTGCACAGGAGCACCGCGAGCGACCCTTCCCCTCGCAGCCACCTGAGCCCCTGGCCCTGGCACCCCGTCCCTGTCTCGTGAGTGTGGGCTGTGCAGGCCGCGGCAGGAGTGGAGCCCCGAGGAGCGGGGTGGTAGAGGCGGCGGCGGCGGCGGCATGGGAACACGTAGGCAGGGAGGCGGACAAAGCGGGGGCCAGGGCAGGCAGGCGGGCAGGTGGGCAGCTTAGGCGAGGCGCAGGCACGGCGCGCGGGTTGTGTCGGGTGGTCGGGCCAAGGCCCGCGGGAGCGCAGGAGGGCGGGCGGCGGCGGCGGCGGCGGCGGCGGCAGGCTCTTAGGGCCAGCAGGAGGAGGCTGCAAGCGTCTACGGCCATACCACCCTGAACGCGCCCGATCTCGTCTGATCTCGGAAGCTAAGCAGGGTCGGGCCTGGTTAGTACTTGGATGGGAGACCGCCTGGGAATACCGGGTGCTGTAGGCTTTTTGCCACTCGCCGGCCCCCCACGGCCACGGCCACGCCCTGCGAGCGCCGCAGCAGACCTCCGGCTCCCCTGAGGGTCCAGCACCCCTCCGTCCCCCTCTCTCCCCCGGCTCTGTGTCTCTGTCTCCTTAGGCACCAGCAGGCCCCGCGCCCCCTGCCCAGGACCTGCCTGGGGCACCAACCGCAGTGCCCGCACCGTCCCGCCTCATACCCACCCTCTCCGGGGACCGCTCCTCCACACTTGGCGGTCCCCGCACCCCCCAGACTCGGCCCCGCGAGGGGTGGGGGTGGGCTCTGCCACCCTGGCGGGCCGGCGGCTGCCACAGCAGGTGCGGCCACCTGCTCCTTCCTGCACCATGGGCTCTGACCTCTCTTCACCCACGCGGTTGCTGGCCAAGGGGAACCACGGCGTCAGGTTCAGGGCCTCGGTGTGGCCTCTGGGAAGGAAGGAAGGAAGGAAGGAAGGAAGGAAGGAAGGAAGGAAGGAAGGAAGGAAGGAAGGAAGGAAGGAAGGAAGGAAGGAAGGAGGCGGTGAGGCCCGACCACACCTGGGGGAAACTGGGCTGTGTCCGCACGCGGCCGGCGGCCTGCCTGACCCCTTGCCCCACCCAGGGAGGATGCCCTTGTCTAGAAGATCTCTGACTAGGCATGGGGCCCTCCGCGACCCCTGCCATTGATGCGCTTGGGGTACATGCAGGGCAAAGCCGCCGCGCCAGCCCCTGCCGGCCTCTGCGGACCAAGCGCAGGCGCCCTGGGGGGAGGACAGGGGCCAGTGGGCAGGTCGCAAGGAGAAGGGGCAGGGGCAGGGCACAAGGCGCAGGGGCAAGGGCAAGGGCAAGGGCAAGGGCGGGAGCAAGGGGCGGCCAGCGGGACCTGTCTCTCTCAAGTCCACCACTCTCTCAAGTCAGGTGGTACTCTCCGGGAGGGAACCTGGCCGCTCTGGCCACGGCTAACGGGACCTCGGTGTGTTTCCACCTCCACCATGGGCACCTCTGACAAAGCTGTGAGCCAGCCCTGGCCCTGGCCACTGTTTCCGGGATCAGGGTCCCTTGGCACCCCCTCCCTGTCCCGAGGAAACCTTGACCCACTGGTCACTGGCCACCCTCTGGGCGTGAGGCCGCCGCCCGGAGGGCACCGACCCCAGCCCCGACTACCACCCTCGGCCCCCACGCCCCCCGCCCCCGTCGCTGTGGCTGTCTGTGTCTGTGTGTCTGTCTCTCCTGTGCACAGGAGCACCGCGAGCGACCCTTCCCCTCGCAGCCACCTGAGCCCCTGGCCCTGGCACCCCGTCCCTGTCTCGTGAGTGTGGGCTGTGCAGGCCGCGGCAGGAGTGGAGCCCCGAGGAGCGGGGTGGTAGAGGCGGCGGCGGCGGCGGCATGGGAACACGTAGCCAGGGAGGCGGACAAAGCGGGGGCCAGGGCAGGCAGGCGGGCAGGTGGGCAGCTTAGGCGAGGCGCAGGCACGGCGCGCGGGTTGTGTCGGGTGGTCGGGCCAAGGCCCGCGGGAGCGCAGGAGGGCGGGCGGCGGCGGCGGCGGCGGCGGCGGCGGCAGGCTCTTAGGGCCAGCAGGAGGAGGCTGCAAGCGTCTACGGCCATACCACCCTGAACGCGCCCGATCTCGTCTGATCTCGGAAGCTAAGCAGGGTCGGGCCTGGTTAGTACTTGGATGGGAGACCGCCTGGGAATACCGGGTGCTGTAGGCTTTTTGCCACTCGCCGGCCCCCCACGGCCACGGCCACGCCCTGCGAGCGCCGCAGCAGACCTCCGGCTCCCCTGAGGGTCCAGCACCCCTCCGTCCCCCTCTCTCCCCCGGCTCTGTGTCTCTGTCTCCTTAGGCACCAGCAGGCCCCGCGCCCCCTGCCCAGGACCTGCCTGGGGCACCAACCGCAGTGCCCGCACCGTCCCGCCTCATACCCACCCTCTCCGGGGACCGCTCCTCCACACTTGGCGGTCCCCGCACCCCCCAGACTCGGCCCCGCGAGGGGTGGGGGTGGGCTCTGCCACCCTGGCGGGCCGGCGGCTGCCACAGCAGGTGCGGCCACCTGCTCCTTCCTGCACCATGGGCTCTGACCTCTCTTCACCCACGCGGTTGCTGGCCAAGGGGAACCACGGCGTCAGGTTCAGGGCCTCGGTGTGGCCTCTGGGAAGGAAGGAAGGAAGGAAGGAAGGAAGGAAGGAAGGAAGGAAGGAAGGAAGGAAGGAAGGAAGGAAGGAAGGAAGGAAGGAAGGAAGGAGGCGGTGAGGCCCGACCACACCTGGGGGAAACTGGGCTGTGTCCGCACGCGGCCGGCGGCCTGCCTGACCCCTTGCCCCACCCAGGGAGGATGCCCTTGTCTAGAAGATCTCTGACTAGGCATGGGGCCCTCCGCGACCCCTGCCATTGATGCGCTTGGGGTACATGCAGGGCAAAGCCGCCGCGCCAGCCCCTGCCGGCCTCTGCGGACCAAGCGCAGGCGCCCTGGGGGGAGGACAGGGGCCAGTGGGCAGGTCGCAAGGAGAAGGGGCAGGGGCAGGGCACAAGGCGCAGGGGCAAGGGCAAGGGCAAGGGCAAGGGCGGGAGCAAGGGGCGGCCAGCGGGACCTGTCTCTCTCAAGTCCACCACTCTCTCAAGTCAGGTGGTACTCTCCGGGAGGGAACCTGGCCGCTCTGGCTACGGCTAACGGGACCTCGGTGTGTTTCCACCTCCACCATGGGCACCTCTGACAAAGCTGTGAGCCAGCCCTGGCCCTGGCCACTGTTTCCGGGATCAGGGTCCCTTGGCACCCCCTCCCTGTCCCGAGGAAACCTTGACCCACTGGTCACTGGCCACCCTCTGGGCGTGAGGCCGCCGCCCGGAGGGCACCGACCCCAGCCCCGACTACCACCCTCGGCCCCCACGCCCCCCGCCCCCGTCGCTGTGGCTGTCTGTGTCTGTGTGTCTGTCTCTCCTGTGCACAGGAGCACCGCGAGCGACCCTTCCCCTCGCAGCCACCTGAGCCCCTGGCCCTGGCACCCCGTCCCTGTCTCGTGAGTGTGGGCTGTGCAGGCCGCGGCAGGAGTGGAGCCCCGAGGAGCGGGGTGGTAGAGGCGGCGGCGGCGGCGGCATGGGAACACGTAGGCAGGGAGGCGGACAAAGCGGGGGCCAGGGCAGGCAGGCGGGCAGGTGGGCAGCTTAGGCGAGGCGCAGGCACGGCGCGCGGGTTGTGTCGGGTGGTCGGGCCAAGGCCCGTGGGAGCGCAGGAGGGCGGGCGGCGGCGGCGGCGGCGGCGGCGGCGGCGGCGGCAGGCTCTTAGGGCCAGCAGGAGGAAGCTGCAAGCGTCTACGGCCATACCACCCTGAACGCGCCCGATCTCGTCTGATCTCGGAAGCTAAGCAGGGTCGGGCCTGGTTAGTACTTGGATGGGAGACCGCCTGGGAATACCGGGTGCTGTAGGCTTTTTGCCACTCGCCGGCCCCCCACGGCCACGGCCACGCCCTGCGGCGCCGCAGCAGACCTCCGGCTCCCCTGAGGGTCCAGCACCCCTCCGTCCCCCTCTCTCCCCCGGCTCTGTGTCTCTGTCTCCTTAGGCACCAGCAGGCCCCGCGCCCCCTGCCCAGGACCTGCCTGGGGCACCAACCGCAGTGCCCGCACCGTCCCGCCTCATACCCACCCTCTCCGGGGACCGCTCCTCCACACTTGGCGGTCCCCGCACCCCCCAGACTCGGCCCCGCGAGGGGTGGGGGTGGGCTCTGCCACCCTGGCGGGCCGGCGGCTGCCACAGCAGGTGCGGCCACCTGCTCCTTCCTGCACCATGGGCTCTGACCTCTCTTCACCCACGCGGTTGCTGGCCAAGGGGAACCACGGCGTCAGGTTCAGGGCCTCGGTGTGGCCTCTGGGAAGGAAGGAAGGAAGGAAGGAAGGAAGGAAGGAAGGAAGGAAGGAAGGAAGGAAGGAAGGAAGGAAGGAAGGAGGCGGTGAGGCCCGACCACACCTGGGGGAAACTGGGCTGTGTCCGCACGCGGCCGGCGGCCTGCCTGACCCCTTGCCCCACCCAGGGAGGATGCCCTTGTCTAGAAGATCTCTGACTAGGCATGGGGCCCTCCGCGACCCCTGCCATTGATGCGCTTGGGGTACATGCAGGGCAAAGCCGCCGCGCCAGCCCCTGCCGGCCTCTGCGGACCAAGCGCAGGCGCCCTGGGGGGAGGACAGGGGCCAGTGGGCAGGTCGCAAGGAGAAGGGGCAGGGGCAGGGCACAAGGCGCAGGGGCAAGGGCAAGGGCAAGGGCAAGGGCAAGGGCGGGAGCAAGGGGCGGCCAGCGGGACCTGTCTCTCTCAAGTCCACCACTCTCTCAAGTCAGGTGGTACTCTCCGGGAGGGAACCTGGCCGCTCTGGCCACGGCTAACGGGACCTCGGTGTGTTTCCACCTCCACCATGGGCACCTCTGACAAAGCTGTGAGCCAGCCCTGGCCCTGGCCACTGTTTCCGGGATCAGGGTCCCTTGGCACCCCCTCCCTGTCCCGAGGAAACCTTGACCCACTGGTCACTGGCCACCCTCTGGGCGTGAGGCCGCCGCCCGGAGGGCACCGACCCCAGCCCCGACTACCACCCTCGGCCCCCACGCCCCCCGCCCCCGTCGCTGTGGCTGTCTGTGTCTGTGTGTCTGTCTCTCCTGTGCACAGGAGCACCGCGAGCGACCCTTCCCCTCGCAGCCACCTGAGCCCCTGGCCCTGGCACCCCGTCCCTGTCTCGTGAGTGTGGGCTGTGCAGGCCGCGGCAGGAGTGGAGCCCCGAGGAGCGGGGTGGTAGAGGCGGCGGCGGCGGCGGCATGGGAACACGTAGCCAGGGAGGCGGACAAAGCGGGGGCCAGGGCAGGCAGGCGGGCAGGTGGGCAGCTTAGGCGAGGCGCAGGCACGGCGCGCGGGTTGTGTCGGGTGGTCGGGCCAAGGCCCGTGGGAGCGCAGGAGGGCGGGCGGCGGCGGCGGCGGCGGCGGCGGCGGCGGCGGCAGGCTCTTAGGGCCAGCAGGAGGAAGCTGCAAGCGTCTACGGCCATACCACCCTGAACGCGCCCGATCTCGTCTGATCTCGGAAGCTAAGCAGGGTCGGGCCTGGTTAGTACTTGGATGGGAGACCGCCTGGGAATACCGGGTGCTGTAGGCTTTTTGCCACTCGCCGGCCCCCCACGGCCACGGCCACGCCCTGCGAGCGCCGCAGCAGACCTCCGGCTCCCCTGAGGGTCCAGCACCCCTCCGTCCCCCTCTCTCCCCCGGCTCTGTGTCTCTGTCTCCTTAGGCACCAGCAGGCCCCGCGCCCCCTGCCCAGGACCTGCCTGGGGCACCAACCGCAGTGCCCGCACCGTCCCGCCTCATACCCACCCTCTCCGGGGACCGCTCCTCCACACTTGGCGGTCCCCGCACCCCCCAGACTCGGCCCCGCGAGGGGTGGGGGTGGGCTCTGCCACCCTGGCGGGCCGGCGGCTGCCACAGCAGGTGCGGCCACCTGCTCCTTCCTGCACCATGGGCTCTGACCTCTCTTCACCCACGCGGTTGCTGGCCAAGGGGAACCACGGCGTCAGGTTCAGGGCCTCGGTGTGGCCTCTGGGAAGGAAGGAAGGAAGGAAGGAAGGAAGGAAGGAAGGAAGGAAGGAAGGAAGGAAGGAAGGAAGGAAGGAAGGAAGGAAGGAAGGAAGGAAGGAAGGAGGCGGTGAGGCCCGACCACACCTGGGGGAAACTGGGCTGTGTCCGCACGCGGCCGGCGGCCTGCCTGACCCCTTGCCCCACCCAGGGAGGATGCCCTTGTCTAGAAGATCTCTGACTAGGCATGGGGCCCTCCGCGACCCCTGCCATTGATGCGCTTGGGGTACATGCAGGGCAAAGCCGCCGCGCCAGCCCCTGCCGGCCTCTGCGGACCAAGCGCAGGCGCCCTGGGGGGAGGACAGGGGCCAGTGGGCAGGTCGCAAGGAGAAGGGGCAGGGGCAGGGCACAAGGCGCAGGGGCAAGGGCAAGGGCAAGGGCAAGGGCGGGAGCAAGGGGCGGCCAGCGGGACCTGTCTCTCTCAAGTCCACCACTCTCTCAAGTCAGGTGGTACTCTCCGGGAGGGAACCTGGCCGCTCTGGCCACGGCTAACGGGACCTCGGTGTGTTTCCACCTCCACCATGGGCACCTCTGACAAAGCTGTGAGCCAGCCCTGGCCCTGGCCACTGTTTCCGGGATCAGGGTCCCTTGGCACCCCCTCCCTGTCCCGAGGAAACCTTGACCCACTGGTCACTGGCCACCCTCTGGGCGTGAGGCCGCCGCCCGGAGGGCACCGACCCCAGCCCCGACTACCACCCTCGGCCCCCACGCCCCCCGCCCCCGTCGCTGTGGCTGTCTGTGTCTGTGTGTCTGTCTCTCCTGTGCACAGGAGCACCGCGAGCGACCCTTCCCCTCGCAGCCACCTGAGCCCCTGGCCCTGGCACCCCGTCCCTGTCTCGTGAGTGTGGGCTGTGCAGGCCGCGGCAGGAGTGGAGCCCCGAGGAGCGGGGTGGTAGAGGCGGCGGCGGCGGCGGCATGGGAACACGTAGCCAGGGAGGCGGACAAAGCGGGGGCCAGGGCAGGCAGGCGGGCAGGTGGGCAGCTTAGGCGAGGCGCAGGCACGGCGCGCGGGTTGTGTCGGGTGGTCGGGCCAAGGCCCGCGGGAGCGCAGGAGGGCGGGCGGCGGCGGCGGCGGCGGCGGCGGCAGGCTCTTAGGGCCAGCAGGAGGAGGCTGCAAGCGTCTACGGCCATACCACCCTGAACGCGCCCGATCTCGTCTGATCTCGGAAGCTAAGCAGGGTCGGGCCTGGTTAGTACTTGGATGGGAGACCGCCTGGGAATACCGGGTGCTGTAGGCTTTTTGCCACTCGCCGGCCCCCCACGGCCACGGCCACGCCCTGCGAGCGCCGCAGCAGACCTCCGGCTCCCCTGAGGGTCCAGCACCCCTCCGTCCCCCTCTCTCCCCCGGCTCTGTGTCTCTGTCTCCTTAGGCACCAGCAGGCCCCGCGCCCCCTGCCCAGGACCTGCCTGGGGCACCAACCGCAGTGCCCGCACCGTCCCGCCTCATACCCACCCTCTCCGGGGACCGCTCCTCCACACTTGGCGGTCCCCGCACCCCCCAGACTCGGCCCCGCGAGGGGTGGGGGTGGGCTCTGCCACCCTGGCGGGCCGGCGGCTGCCACAGCAGGTGCGGCCACCTGCTCCTTCCTGTACCATGGGCTCTGACCTCTCTTCACCCACGCGGTTGCTGGCCAAGGGGAACCACGGCGTCAGGTTCAGGGCCTCGGTGTGGCCTCTGGGAAGGAAGGAAGGAAGGAAGGAAGGAAGGAAGGAAGGAAGGAAGGAAGGAAGGAAGGAAGGAAGGAAGGAAGGAAGGAAGGAAGGAGGCGGTGAGGCCCGACCACACCTGGGGGAAACTGGGCTGTGTCCGCACGCGGCCGGCGGCCTGCCTGACCCCTTGCCCCACCCAGGGAGGATGCCCTTGTCTAGAAGATCTCTGACTAGGCATGGGGCCCTCCGCGACCCCTGCCATTGATGCGCTTGGGGTACATGCAGGGCAAAGCCGCCGCGCCAGCCCCTGCCGGCCTCTGCGGACCAAGCGCAGGCGCCCTGGGGGGAGGACAGGGGCCAGTGGGCAGGTCGCAAGGAGAAGGGGCAGGGGCAGGGCACAAGGCGCAGGGGCAAGGGCAAGGGCAAGGGCAAGGGCAAGGGCGGGAGCAAGGGGCGGCCAGCGGGACCTGTCTCTCTCAAGTCCACCACTCTCTCAAGTCAGGTGGTACTCTCCGGGAGGGAACCTGGCCGCTCTGGCCACGGCTAACGGGACCTCGGTGTGTTTCCACCTCCACCATGGGCACCTCTGACAAAGCTGTGAGCCAGCCCTGGCCCTGGCCACTGTTTCCGGGATCAGGGTCCCTTGGCACCCCCTCCCTGTCCCGAGGAAACCTTGACCCACTGGTCACTGGCCACCCTCTGGGCGTGAGGCCGCCGCCCGGAGGGCACCGACCCCAGCCCCGACTACCACCCTCGGCCCCCACGCCCCCCGCCCCCGTCGCTGTGGCTGTCTGTGTCTGTGTGTCTGTCTCTCCTGTGCACAGGAGCACCGCGAGCGACCCTTCCCCTCGCAGCCACCTGAGCCCCTGGCCCTGGCACCCCGTCCCTGTCTCGTGAGTGTGGGCTGTGCAGGCCGCGGCAGGAGTGGAGCCCCGAGGAGCGGGGTGGTAGAGGCGGCGGCGGCGGCGGCATGGGAACACGTAGCCAGGGAGGCGGACAAAGCGGGGGCCAGGGCAGGCAGGCGGGCAGGTGGGCAGCTTAGGCGAGGCGCAGGCACGGCGCGCGGGTTGTGTCGGGTGGTCGGGCCAAGGCCCGTGGGAGCGCAGGAGGGCGGGCGGCGGCGGCGGCGGCGGCGGCGGCGGCGGCGGCGGCAGGCTCTTAGGGCCAGCAGGAGGAAGCTGCAAGCGTCTACGGCCATACCACCCTGAACGCGCCCGATCTCGTCTGATCTCGGAAGCTAAGCAGGGTCGGGCCTGGTTAGTACTTGGATGGGAGACCGCCTGGGAATACCGGGTGCTGTAGGCTTTTTGCCACTCGCCGGCCCCCCACGGCCACGGCCACGCCCTGCGAGCGCCGCAGCAGACCTCCGGCTCCCCTGAGGGTCCAGCACCCCTCCGTCCCCCTCTCTCCCCCGGCTCTGTGTCTCTGTCTCCTTAGGCACCAGCAGGCCCCGCGCCCCCTGCCCAGGACCTGCCTGGGGCACCAACCGCAGTGCCCGCACCGTCCCGCCTCATACCCACCCTCTCCGGGGACCGCTCCTCCACACTTGGCGGTCCCCGCACCCCCCAGACTCGGCCCCGCGAGGGGTGGGGGTGGGCTCTGCCACCCTGGCGGGCCGGCGGCTGCCACAGCAGGTGCGGCCACCTGCTCCTTCCTGCACCATGGGCTCTGACCTCTCTTCACCCACGCGGTTGCTGGCCAAGGGGAACCACGGCGTCAGGTTCAGGGCCTCGGTGTGGCCTCTGGGAAGGAAGGAAGGAAGGAAGGAAGGAAGGAAGGAAGGAAGGAAGGAAGGAAGGAAGGAAGGAAGGAAGGAAGGAAGGAAGGAAGGAAGGAAGGAAGGAAGGAGGCGGTGAGGCCCGACCACACCTGGGGGAAACTGGGCTGTGTCCGCACGCGGCCGGCGGCCTGCCTGACCCCTTGCCCCACCCAGGGAGGATGCCCTTGTCTAGAAGATCTCTGACTAGGCATGGGGCCCTCCGCGACCCCTGCCATTGATGCGCTTGGGGTACATGCAGGGCAAAGCCGCCGCGCCAGCCCCTGCCGGCCTCTGCGGACCAAGCGCAGGCGCCCTGGGGGGAGGACAGGGGCCAGTGGGCAGGTCGCAAGGAGAAGGGGCAGGGGCAGGGCACAAGGCGCAGGGGCAAGGGCAAGGGCAAGGGCAAGGGCGGGAGCAAGGGGCGGCCAGCGGGACCTGTCTCTCTCAAGTCCACCACTCTCTCAAGTCAGGTGGTACTCTCCGGGAGGGAACCTGGCCGCTCTGGCCACGGCTAACGGGACCTCGGTGTGTTTCCACCTCCACCATGGGCACCTCTGACAAAGCTGTGAGCCAGCCCTGGCCCTGGCCACTGTTTCCGGGATCAGGGTCCCTTGGCACCCCCTCCCTGTCCCGAGGAAACCTTGACCCACTGGTCACTGGCCACCCTCTGGGCGTGAGGCCGCCGCCCGGAGGGCACCGACCCCAGCCCCGACTACCACCCTCGGCCCCCACGCCCCCCGCCCCCGTCGCTGTGGCTGTCTGTGTCTGTGTGTCTGTCTCTCCTGTGCACAGGAGCACCGCGAGCGACCCTTCCCCTCGCAGCCACCTGAGCCCCTGGCCCTGGCACCCCGTCCCTGTCTCGTGAGTGTGGGCTGTGCAGGCCGCGGCAGGAGTGGAGCCCCGAGGAGCGGGGTGGTAGAGGCGGCGGCGGCGGCGGCATGGGAACACGTAGCCAGGGAGGCGGACAAAGCGGGGGCCAGGGCAGGCAGGCGGGCAGGTGGGCAGCTTAGGCGAGGCGCAGGCACGGCGCGCGGGTTGTGTCGGGTGGTCGGGCCAAGGCCCGCGGGAGCGCAGGAGGGCGGGCGGCGGCGGCGGCGGCGGCGGCGGCAGGCTCTTAGGGCCAGCAGGAGGAGGCTGCAAGCGTCTACGGCCATACCACCCTGAACGCGCCCGATCTCGTCTGATCTCGGAAGCTAAGCAGGGTCGGGCCTGGTTAGTACTTGGATGGGAGACCGCCTGGGAATACCGGGTGCTGTAGGCTTTTTGCCACTCGCCGGCCCCCCACGGCCACGGCCACGCCCTGCGAGCGCCGCAGCAGACCTCCGGCTCCCCTGAGGGTCCAGCACCCCTCCGTCCCCCTCTCTCCCCCGGCTCTGTGTCTCTGTCTCCTTAGGCACCAGCAGGCCCCGCGCCCCCTGCCCAGGACCTGCCTGGGGCACCAACCGCAGTGCCCGCACCGTCCCGCCTCATACCCACCCTCTCCGGGGACCGCTCCTCCACACTTGGCGGTCCCCGCACCCCCCAGACTCGGCCCCGCGAGGGGTGGGGGTGGGCTCTGCCACCCTGGCGGGCCGGCGGCTGCCACAGCAGGTGCGGCCACCTGCTCCTTCCTGCACCATGGGCTCTGACCTCTCTTCACCCACGCGGTTGCTGGCCAAGGGGAACCACGGCGTCAGGTTCAGGGCCTCGGTGTGGCCTCTGGGAAGGAAGGAAGGAAGGAAGGAAGGAAGGAAGGAAGGAAGGAAGGAAGGAAGGAAGGAAGGAAGGAAGGAAGGAAGGAAGGAAGGAGGCGGTGAGGCCCGACCACACCTGGGGGAAACTGGGCTGTGTCCGCACGCGGCCGGCGGCCTGCCTGACCCCTTGCCCCACCCAGGGAGGATGCCCTTGTCTAGAAGATCTCTGACTAGGCATGGGGCCCTCCGCGACCCCTGCCATTGATGCGCTTGGGGTACATGCAGGGCAAAGCCGCCGCGCCAGCCCCTGCCGGCCTCTGCGGACCAAGCGCAGGCGCCCTGGGGGGAGGACAGGGGCCAGTGGGCAGGTCGCAAGGAGAAGGGGCAGGGGCAGGGCACAAGGCGCAGGGGCAAGGGCAAGGGCAAGGGCAAGGGCAAGGGCGGGAGCAAGGGGCGGCCAGCGGGACCTGTCTCTCTCAAGTCCACCACTCTCTCAAGTCAGGTGGTACTCTCCGGGAGGGAACCTGGCCGCTCTGGCCACGGCTAACGGGACCTCGGTGTGTTTCCACCTCCACCATGGGCACCTCTGACAAAGCTGTGAGCCAGCCCTGGCCCTGGCCACTGTTTCCGGGATCAGGGTCCCTTGGCACCCCCTCCCTGTCCCGAGGAAACCTTGACCCACTGGTCACTGGCCACCCTCTGGGCGTGAGGCCGCCGCCCGGAGGGCACCGACCCCAGCCCCGACTACCACCCTCGGCCCCCACGCCCCCCGCCCCCGTCGCTGTGGCTGTCTGTGTCTGTGTGTCTGTCTCTCCTGTGCACAGGAGCACCGCGAGCGACCCTTCCCCTCGCAGCCACCTGAGCCCCTGGCCCTGGCACCCCGTCCCTGTCTCGTGAGTGTGGGCTGTGCAGGCCGCGGCAGGAGTGGAGCCCCGAGGAGCGGGGTGGTAGAGGCGGCGGCGGCGGCGGCATGGGAACACGTAGCCAGGGAGGCGGACAAAGCGGGGGCCAGGGCAGGCAGGCGGGCAGGTGGGCAGCTTAGGCGAGGCGCAGGCACGGCGCGCGGGTTGTGTCGGGTGGTCGGGCCAAGGCCCGTGGGAGCGCAGGAGGGCGGGCGGCGGCGGCGGCGGCGGCGGCGGCGGCGGCGGCGGCAGGCTCTTAGGGCCAGCAGGAGGAAGCTGCAAGCGTCTACGGCCATACCACCCTGAACGCGCCCGATCTCGTCTGATCTCGGAAGCTAAGCAGGGTCGGGCCTGGTTAGTACTTGGATGGGAGACCGCCTGGGAATACCGGGTGCTGTAGGCTTTTTGCCACTCGCCGGCCCCCCACGGCCACGGCCACGCCCTGCGAGCGCCGCAGCAGACCTCCGGCTCCCCTGAGGGTCCAGCACCCCTCCGTCCCCCTCTCTCCCCCGGCTCTGTGTCTCTGTCTCCTTAGGCACCAGCAGGCCCCGCGCCCCCTGCCCAGGACCTGCCTGGGGCACCAACCGCAGTGCCCGCACCGTCCCGCCTCATACCCACCCTCTCCGGGGACCGCTCCTCCACACTTGGCGGTCCCCGCACCCCCCAGACTCGGCCCCGCGAGGGGTGGGGGTGGGCTCTGCCACCCTGGCGGGCCGGCGGCTGCCACAGCAGGTGCGGCCACCTGCTCCTTCCTGCACCATGGGCTCTGACCTCTCTTCACCCACGCGGTTGCTGGCCAAGGGGAACCACGGCGTCAGGTTCAGGGCCTCGGTGTGGCCTCTGGGAAGGAAGGAAGGAAGGAAGGAAGGAAGGAAGGAAGGAAGGAAGGAAGGAAGGAAGGAAGGAAGGAAGGAAGGAAGGAAGGAAGGAAGGAAGGAAGGAGGCGGTGAGGCCCGACCACACCTGGGGGAAACTGGGCTGTGTCCGCACGCGGCCGGCGGCCTGCCTGACCCCTTGCCCCACCCAGGGAGGATGCCCTTGTCTAGAAGATCTCTGACTAGGCATGGGGCCCTCCGCGACCCCTGCCATTGATGCGCTTGGGGTACATGCAGGGCAAAGCCGCCGCGCCAGCCCCTGCCGGCCTCTGCGGACCAAGCGCAGGCGCCCTGGGGGGAGGACAGGGGCCAGTGGGCAGGTCGCAAGGAGAAGGGGCAGGGGCAGGGCACAAGGCGCAGGGGCAAGGGCAAGGGCAAGGGCAAGGGCAAGGGCGGGAGCAAGGGGCGGCCAGCGGGACCTGTCTCTCTCAAGTCCACCACTCTCTCAAGTCAGGTGGTACTCTCCGGGAGGGAACCTGGCCGCTCTGGCCACGGCTAACGGGACCTCGGTGTGTTTCCACCTCCACCATGGGCACCTCTGACAAAGCTGTGAGCCAGCCCTGGCCCTGGCCACTGTTTCCGGGATCAGGGTCCCTTGGCACCCCCTCCCTGTCCCGAGGAAACCTTGACCCACTGGTCACTGGCCACCCTCTGGGCGTGAGGCCGCCGCCCGGAGGGCACCGACCCCAGCCCCGACTACCACCCTCGGCCCCCACGCCCCCCGCCCCCGTCGCTGTGGCTGTCTGTGTCTGTGTGTCTGTCTCTCCTGTGCACAGGAGCACCGCGAGCGACCCTTCCCCTCGCAGCCACCTGAGCCCCTGGCCCTGGCACCCCGTCCCTGTCTCGTGAGTGTGGGCTGTGCAGGCCGCGGCAGGAGTGGAGCCCCGAGGAGCGGGGTGGTAGAGGCGGCGGCGGCGGCGGCATGGGAACACGTAGGCAGGGAGGCGGACAAAGCGGGGGCCAGGGCAGGCAGGCGGGCAGGTGGGCAGCTTAGGCGAGGCGCAGGCACGGCGCGCGGGTTGTGTCGGGTGGTCGGGCCAAGGCCGTGGGAGCGCAGGAGGGCGGGCGGCGGCGGCGGCGGCGGCGGCGGCGGCGGCGGCGGCAGGCTCTTAGGGCCAGCAGGAGGAGGCTGCAAGCGTCTACGGCCATACCACCCTGAACGCGCCCGATCTCGTCTGATCTCGGAAGCTAAGCAGGGTCGGGCCTGGTTAGTACTTGGATGGGAGACCGCCTGGGAATACCGGGTGCTGTAGGCTTTTTGCCACTCGCCGGCCCCCCACGGCCACGGCCACGCCCTGCGAGCGCCGCAGCAGACCTCCGGCTCCCCTGAGGGTCCAGCACCCCTCCGTCCCCCTCTCTCCCCCGGCTCTGTGTCTCTGTCTCCTTAGGCACCAGCAGGCCCCGCGCCCCCTGCCCAGGACCTGCCTGGGGCACCAACCGCAGTGCCCGCACCGTCCCGCCTCATACCCACCCTCTCCGGGGACCGCTCCTCCACACTTGGCGGTCCCCGCACCCCCCAGACTCGGCCCCGCGAGGGGTGGGGGTGGGCTCTGCCACCCTGGCGGGCCGGCGGCTGCCACAGCAGGTGCGGCCACCTGCTCCTTCCTGCACCATGGGCTCTGACCTCTCTTCACCCACGCGGTTGCTGGCCAAGGGGAACCACGGCGTCAGGTTCAGGGCCTCGGTGTGGCCTCTGGGAAGGAAGGAAGGAAGGAAGGAAGGAAGGAAGGAAGGAAGGAAGGAAGGAAGGAAGGAAGGAAGGAAGGAAGGAAGGAGGCGGTGAGGCCCGACCACACCTGGGGGAAACTGGGCTGTGTCCGCACGCGGCCGGCGGCCTGCCTGACCCCTTGCCCCACCCAGGGAGGATGCCCTTGTCTAGAAGATCTCTGACTAGGCATGGGGCCCTCCGCGACCCCTGCCATTGATGCGCTTGGGGTACATGCAGGGCAAAGCCGCCGCGCCAGCCCCTGCCGGCCTCTGCGGACCAAGCGCAGGCGCCCTGGGGGGAGGACAGGGGCCAGTGGGCAGGTCGCAAGGAGAAGGGGCAGGGGCAGGGCACAAGGCGCAGGGGCAAGGGCAAGGGCAAGGGCAAGGGCGGGAGCAAGGGGCGGCCAGCGGGACCTGTCTCTCTCAAGTCCACCACTCTCTCAAGTCAGGTGGTACTCTCCGGGAGGGAACCTGGCCGCTCTGGCCACGGCTAACGGGACCTCGGTGTGTTTCCACCTCCACCATGGGCACCTCTGACAAAGCTGTGAGCCAGCCCTGGCCCTGGCCACTGTTTCCGGGATCAGGGTCCCTTGGCACCCCCTCCCTGTCCCGAGGAAACCTTGACCCACTGGTCACTGGCCACCCTCTGGGCGTGAGGCCGCCGCCCGGAGGGCACCGACCCCAGCCCCGACTACCACCCTCGGCCCCCACGCCCCCCGCCCCCGTCGCTGTGGCTGTCTGTGTCTGTGTGTCTGTCTCTCCTGTGCACAGGAGCACCGCGAGCGACCCTTCCCCTCGCAGCCACCTGAGCCCCTGGCCCTGGCACCCCGTCCCTGTCTCGTGAGTGTGGGCTGTGCAGGCCGCGGCAGGAGTGGAGCCCCGAGGAGCGGGGTGGTAGAGGCGGCGGCGGCGGCGGCATGGGAACACGTAGCCAGGGAGGCGGACAAAGCGGGGGCCAGGGCAGGCAGGCGGGCAGGTGGGCAGCTTAGGCGAGGCGCAGGCACGGCGCGCGGGTTGTGTCGGGTGGTCGGGCCAAGGCCCACGGGAGCGCAGGAGGGCGGGCGGCGGCGGCGGCGGCGGCGGCGGCAGGCTCTTAGGGCCAGCAGGAGGAGGCTGCAAGCGTCTACGGCCATACCACCCTGAACGCGCCCGATCTCGTCTGATCTCGGAAGCTAAGCAGGGTCGGGCCTGGTTAGTACTTGGATGGGAGACCGCCTGGGAATACCGGGTGCTGTAGGCTTTTTGCCACTCGCCGGCCCCCCACGGCCACGGCCACGCCCTGCGAGCGCCGCAGCAGACCTCCGGCTCCCCTGAGGGTCCAGCACCCCTCCGTCCCCCTCTCTCCCCCGGCTCTGTGTCTCTGTCTCCTTAGGCACCAGCAGGCCCCGCGCCCCCTGCCCAGGACCTGCCTGGGGCACCAACCGCAGTGCCCGCACCGTCCCGCCTCATACCCACCCTCTCCGGGGACCGCTCCTCCACACTTGGCGGTCCCCGCACCCCCCAGACTCGGCCCCGCGAGGGGTGGGGGTGGGCTCTGCCACCCTGGCGGGCCGGCGGCTGCCACAGCAGGTGCGGCCACCTGCTCCTTCCTGCACCATGGGCTCTGACCTCTCTTCACCCACGCGGTTGCTGGCCAAGGGGAACCACGGCGTCAGGTTCAGGGCCTCGGTGTGGCCTCTGGGAAGGAAGGAAGGAAGGAAGGAAGGAAGGAAGGAAGGAAGGAAGGAAGGAAGGAAGGAAGGAAGGAAGGAAGGAAGGAAGGAAGGAAGGAAGGAAGGAAGGAGGCGGTGAGGCCCGACCACACCTGGGGGAAACTGGGCTGTGTCCGCACGCGGCCGGCGGCCTGCCTGACCCCTTGCCCCACCCAGGGAGGATGCCCTTGTCTAGAAGATCTCTGACTAGGCATGGGGCCCTCCGCGACCCCTGCCATTGATGCGCTTGGGGTACATGCAGGGCAAAGCCGCCGCGCCAGCCCCTGCCGGCCTCTGCGGACCAAGCGCAGGCGCCCTGGGGGGAGGACAGGGGCCAGTGGGCAGGTCGCAAGGAGAAGGGGCAGGGGCAGGGCACAAGGCGCAGGGGCAAGGGCAAGGGCAAGGGCAAGGGCGGGAGCAAGGGGCGGCCAGCGGGACCTGTCTCTCTCAAGTCCACCACTCTCTCAAGTCAGGTGGTACTCTCCGGGAGGGAACCTGGCCGCTCTGGCCACGGCTAACGGGACCTCGGTGTGTTTCCACCTCCACCATGGGCACCTCTGACAAAGCTGTGAGCCAGCCCTGGCCCTGGCCACTGTTTCCGGGATCAGGGTCCCTTGGCACCCCCTCCCTGTCCCGAGGAAACCTTGACCCACTGGTCACTGGCCACCCTCTGGGCGTGAGGCCGCCGCCCGGAGGGCACCGACCCCAGCCCCGACTACCACCCTCGGCCCCCACGCCCCCCGCCCCCGTCGCTGTGGCTGTCTGTGTCTGTGTGTCTGTCTCTCCTGTGCACAGGAGCACCGCGAGCGACCCTTCCCCTCGCAGCCACCTGAGCCCCTGGCCCTGGCACCCCGTCCCTGTCTCGTGAGTGTGGGCTGTGCAGGCCGCGGCAGGAGTGGAGCCCCGAGGAGCGGGGTGGTAGAGGCGGCGGCGGCGGCGGCATGGGAACACGTAGCCAGGGAGGCGGACAAAGCGGGGGCCAGGGCAGGCAGGCGGGCAGGTGGGCAGCTTAGGCGAGGCGCAGGCACGGCGCGCGGGTTGTGTCGGGTGGTCGGGCCAAGGCCCGCGGGAGCGCAGGAGGGCGGGCGGCGGCGGCGGCGGCGGCGGCGGCGGCAGGCTCTTAGGGCCAGCAGGAGGAGGCTGCAAGCGTCTACGGCCATACCACCCTGAACGCGCCCGATCTCGTCTGATCTCGGAAGCTAAGCAGGGTCGGGCCTGGTTAGTACTTGGATGGGAGACCGCCTGGGAATACCGGGTGCTGTAGGCTTTTTGCCACTCGCCGGCCCCCCACGGCCACGGCCACGCCCTGCGAGCGCCGCAGCAGACCTCCGGCTCCCCTGAGGGTCCAGCACCCCTCCGTCCCCCTCTCTCCCCCGGCTCTGTGTCTCTGTCTCCTTAGGCACCAGCAGGCCCCGCGCCCCCTGCCCAGGACCTGCCTGGGGCACCAACCGCAGTGCCCGCACCGTCCCGCCTCATACCCACCCTCTCCGGGGACCGCTCCTCCACACTTGGCGGTCCCCGCACCCCCCAGACTCGGCCCCGCGAGGGGTGGGGGTGGGCTCTGCCACCCTGGCGGGCCGGCGGCTGCCACAGCAGGTGCGGCCACCTGCTCCTTCCTGCACCATGGGCTCTGACCTCTCTTCACCCACGCGGTTGCTGGCCAAGGGGAACCACGGCGTCAGGTTCAGGGCCTCGGTGTGGCCTCTGGGAAGGAAGGAAGGAAGGAAGGAAGGAAGGAAGGAAGGAAGGAAGGAAGGAAGGAAGGAAGGAAGGAAGGAAGGAAGGAGGCGGTGAGGCCCGACCACACCTGGGGGAAACTGGGCTGTGTCCGCACGCGGCCGGCGGCCTGCCTGACCCCTTGCCCCACCCAGGGAGGATGCCCTTGTCTAGAAGATCTCTGACTAGGCATGGGGCCCTCCGCGACCCCTGCCATTGATGCGCTTGGGGTACATGCAGGGCAAAGCCGCCGCGCCAGCCCCTGCCGGCCTCTGCGGACCAAGCGCAGGCGCCCTGGGGGGAGGACAGGGGCCAGTGGGCAGGTCGCAAGGAGAAGGGGCAGGGGCAGGGCACAAGGCGCAGGGGCAAGGGCAAGGGCAAGGGCAAGGGCAAGGGCGGGAGCAAGGGGCGGCCAGCGGGACCTGTCTCTCTCAAGTCCACCACTCTCTCAAGTCAGGTGGTACTCTCCGGGAGGGAACCTGGCCGCTCTGGCCACGGCTAACGGGACCTCGGTGTGTTTCCACCTCCACCATGGGCACCTCTGACAAAGCTGTGAGCCAGCCCTGGCCCTGGCCACTGTTTCCGGGATCAGGGTCCCTTGGCACCCCCTCCCTGTCCCGAGGAAACCTTGACCCACTGGTCACTGGCCACCCTCTGGGCGTGAGGCCGCCGCCCGGAGGGCACCGACCCCAGCCCCGACTACCACCCTCGGCCCCCACGCCCCCCGCCCCCGTCGCTGTGGCTGTCTGTGTCTGTGTGTCTGTCTCTCCTGTGCACAGGAGCACCGCGAGCGACCCTTCCCCTCGCAGCCACCTGAGCCCCTGGCCCTGGCACCCCGTCCCTGTCTCGTGAGTGTGGGCTGTGCAGGCCGCGGCAGGAGTGGAGCCCCGAGGAGCGGGGTGGTAGAGGCGGCGGCGGCGGCGGCATGGGAACACGTAGCCAGGGAGGCGGACAAAGCGGGGGCCAGGGCAGGCAGGCGGGCAGGTGGGCAGCTTAGGCGAGGCGCAGGCACGGCGCGCGGGTTGTGTCGGGTGGTCGGGCCAAGGCCCGTGGGAGCGCAGGAGGGCGGGCGGCGGCGGCGGCGGCGGCGGCGGCGGCGGCGGCGGCAGGCTCTTAGGGCCAGCAGGAGGAAGCTGCAAGCGTCTACGGCCATACCACCCTGAACGCGCCCGATCTCGTCTGATCTCGGAAGCTAAGCAGGGTCGGGCCTGGTTAGTACTTGGATGGGAGACCGCCTGGGAATACCGGGTGCTGTAGGCTTTTTGCCACTCGCCGGCCCCCCACGGCCACGGCCACGCCCTGCGAGCGCCGCAGCAGACCTCCGGCTCCCCTGAGGGTCCAGCACCCCTCCGTCCCCCTCTCTCCCCCGGCTCTGTGTCTCTGTCTCCTTAGGCACCAGCAGGCCCCGCGCCCCCTGCCCAGGACCTGCCTGGGGCACCAACCGCAGTGCCCGCACCGTCCCGCCTCATACCCACCCTCTCCGGGGACCGCTCCTCCACACTTGGCGGTCCCCGCACCCCCCAGACTCGGCCCCGCGAGGGGTGGGGGTGGGCTCTGCCACCCTGGCGGGCCGGCGGCTGCCACAGCAGGTGCGGCCACCTGCTCCTTCCTGCACCATGGGCTCTGACCTCTCTTCACCCACGCGGTTGCTGGCCAAGGGGAACCACGGCGTCAGGTTCAGGGCCTCGGTGTGGCCTCTGGGAAGGAAGGAAGGAAGGAAGGAAGGAAGGAAGGAAGGAAGGAAGGAAGGAAGGAAGGAAGGAAGGAAGGAAGGAAGGAAGGAAGGAAGGAGGCGGTGAGGCCCGACCACACCTGGGGGAAACTGGGCTGTGTCCGCACGCGGCCGGCGGCCTGCCTGACCCCTTGCCCCACCCAGGGAGGATGCCCTTGTCTAGAAGATCTCTGACTAGGCATGGGGCCCTCCGCGACCCCTGCCATTGATGCGCTTGGGGTACATGCAGGGCAAAGCCGCCGCGCCAGCCCCTGCCGGCCTCTGCGGACCAAGCGCAGGCGCCCTGGGGGGAGGACAGGGGCCAGTGGGCAGGTCGCAAGGAGAAGGGGCAGGGGCAGGGCACAAGGCGCAGGGGCAAGGGCAAGGGCAAGGGCAAGGGCGGGAGCAAGGGGCGGCCAGCGGGACCTGTCTCTCTCAAGTCCACCACTCTCTCAAGTCAGGTGGTACTCTCCGGGAGGGAACCTGGCCGCTCTGGCCACGGCTAACGGGACCTCGGTGTGTTTCCACCTCCACCATGGGCACCTCTGACAAAGCTGTGAGCCAGCCCTGGCCCTGGCCACTGTTTCCGGGATCAGGGTCCCTTGGCACCCCCTCCCTGTCCCGAGGAAACCTTGACCCACTGGTCACTGGCCACCCTCTGGGCGTGAGGCCGCCGCCCGGAGGGCACCGACCCCAGCCCCGACTACCACCCTCGGCCCCCACGCCCCCCGCCCCCGTCGCTGTGGCTGTCTGTGTCTGTGTGTCTGTCTCTCCTGTGCACAGGAGCACCGCGAGCGACCCTTCCCCTCGCAGCCACCTGAGCCCCTGGCCCTGGCACCCCGTCCCTGTCTCGTGAGTGTGGGCTGTGCAGGCCGCGGCAGGAGTGGAGCCCCGAGGAGCGGGGTGGTAGAGGCGGCGGCGGCGGCGGCATGGGAACACGTAGCCAGGGAGGCGGACAAAGCGGGGGCCAGGGCAGGCAGGCGGGCAGGTGGGCAGCTTAGGCGAGGCGCAGGCACGGCGCGCGGGTTGTGTCGGGTGGTCGGGCCAAGGCCCGTGGGAGCGCAGGAGGGCGGGCGGCGGCGGCGGCGGCGGCGGCGGCGGCGGCGGCGGCAGGCTCTTAGGGCCAGCAGGAGGAAGCTGCAAGCGTCTACGGCCATACCACCCTGAACGCGCCCGATCTCGTCTGATCTCGGAAGCTAAGCAGGGTCGGGCCTGGTTAGTACTTGGATGGGAGACCGCCTGGGAATACCGGGTGCTGTAGGCTTTTTGCCACTCGCCGGCCCCCCACGGCCACGGCCACGCCCTGCGAGCGCCGCAGCAGACCTCCGGCTCCCCTGAGGGTCCAGCACCCCTCCGTCCCCCTCTCTCCCCCGGCTCTGTGTCTCTGTCTCCTTAGGCACCAGCAGGCCCCGCGCCCCCTGCCCAGGACCTGCCTGGGGCACCAACCGCAGTGCCCGCACCGTCCCGCCTCATACCCACCCTCTCCGGGGACCGCTCCTCCACACTTGGCGGTCCCCGCACCCCCCAGACTCGGCCCCGCGAGGGGTGGGGGTGGGCTCTGCCACCCTGGCGGGCCGGCGGCTGCCACAGCAGGTGCGGCCACCTGCTCCTTCCTGCACCATGGGCTCTGACCTCTCTTCACCCACGCGGTTGCTGGCCAAGGGGAACCACGGCGTCAGGTTCAGGGCCTCGGTGTGGCCTCTGGGAAGGAAGGAAGGAAGGAAGGAAGGAAGGAAGGAAGGAAGGAAGGAAGGAAGGAAGGAAGGAAGGAAGGAAGGAAGGAAGGAAGGAAGGAAGGAGGCGGTGAGGCCCGACCACACCTGGGGGAAACTGGGCTGTGTCCGCACGCGGCCGGCGGCCTGCCTGACCCCTTGCCCCACCCAGGGAGGATGCCCTTGTCTAGAAGATCTCTGACTAGGCATGGGGCCCTCCGCGACCCCTGCCATTGATGCGCTTGGGGTACATGCAGGGCAAAGCCGCCGCGCCAGCCCCTGCCGGCCTCTGCGGACCAAGCGCAGGCGCCCTGGGGGGAGGACAGGGGCCAGTGGGCAGGTCGCAAGGAGAAGGGGCAGGGGCAGGGCACAAGGCGCAGGGGCAAGGGCAAGGGCAAGGGCAAGGGCGGGAGCAAGGGGCGGCCAGCGGGACCTGTCTCTCTCAAGTCCACCACTCTCTCAAGTCAGGTGGTACTCTCCGGGAGGGAACCTGGCCGCTCTGGCCACGGCTAACGGGACCTCGGTGTGTTTCCACCTCCACCATGGGCACCTCTGACAAAGCTGTGAGCCAGCCCTGGCCCTGGCCACTGTTTCCGGGATCAGGGTCCCTTGGCACCCCCTCCCTGTCCCGAGGAAACCTTGACCCACTGGTCACTGGCCACCCTCTGGGCGTGAGGCCGCCGCCCGGAGGGCACCGACCCCAGCCCCGACTACCACCCTCGGCCCCCACGCCCCCCGCCCCCGTCGCTGTGGCTGTCTGTGTCTGTGTGTCTGTCTCTCCTGTGCACAGGAGCACCGCGAGCGACCCTTCCCCTCGCAGCCACCTGAGCCCCTGGCCCTGGCACCCCGTCCCTGTCTCGTGAGTGTGGGCTGTGCAGGCCGCGGCAGGAGTGGAGCCCCGAGGAGCGGGGTGGTAGAGGCGGCGGCGGCGGCGGCATGGGAACACGTAGCCAGGGAGGCGGACAAAGCGGGGGCCAGGGCAGGCAGGCGGGCAGGTGGGCAGCTTAGGCGAGGCGCAGGCACGGCGCGCGGGTTGTGTCGGGTGGTCGGGCCAAGGCCCGCGGGAGCGCAGGAGGGCGGGCGGGCGGCGGCGGCGGCGGCGGCGGCAGGCTCTTAGGGCCAGCAGGAGGAGGCTGCAAGCGTCTACGGCCATACCACCCTGAACGCGCCCGATCTCGTCTGATCTCGGAAGCTAAGCAGGGTCGGGCCTGGTTAGTACTTGGATGGGAGACCGCCTGGGAATACCGGGTGCTGTAGGCTTTTTGCCACTCGCCGGCCCCCCACGGCCACGGCCACGCCCTGCGAGCGCCGCAGCAGACCTCCGGCTCCCCTGAGGGTCCAGCACCCCTCCGTCCCCCTCTCTCCCCCGGCTCTGTGTCTCTGTCTCCTTAGGCACCAGCAGGCCCCGCGCCCCCTGCCCAGGACCTGCCTGGGGCACCAACCGCAGTGCCCGCACCGTCCCGCCTCATACCCACCCTCTCCGGGGACCGCTCCTCCACACTTGGCGGTCCCCGCACCCCCCAGACTCGGCCCCGCGAGGGGTGGGGGTGGGCTCTGCCACCCTGGCGGGCCGGCGGCTGCCACAGCAGGTGCGGCCACCTGCTCCTTCCTGCACCATGGGCTCTGACCTCTCTTCACCCACGCGGTTGCTGGCCAAGGGGAACCACGGCGTCAGGTTCAGGGCCTCGGTGTGGCCTCTGGGAAGGAAGGAAGGAAGGAAGGAAGGAAGGAAGGAAGGAAGGAAGGAAGGAAGGAAGGAAGGAAGGAAGGAAGGAAGGAAGGAGGCGGTGAGGCCCGACCACACCTGGGGGAAACTGGGCTGTGTCCGCACGCGGCCGGCGGCCTGCCTGACCCCTTGCCCCACCCAGGGAGGATGCCCTTGTCTAGAAGATCTCTGACTAGGCATGGGGCCCTCCGCGACCCCTGCCATTGATGCGCTTGGGGTACATGCAGGGCAAAGCCGCCGCGCCAGCCCCTGCCGGCCTCTGCGGACCAAGCGCAGGCGCCCTGGGGGGAGGACAGGGGCCAGTGGGCAGGTCGCAAGGAGAAGGGGCAGGGGCAGGGCACAAGGCGCAGGGGCAAGGGCAAGGGCAAGGGCAAGGGCGGGAGCAAGGGGCGGCCAGCGGGACCTGTCTCTCTCAAGTCCACCACTCTCTCAAGTCAGGTGGTACTCTCCGGGAGGGAACCTGGCCGCTCTGGCTACGGCTAACGGGACCTCGGTGTGTTTCCACCTCCACCATGGGCACCTCTGACAAAGCTGTGAGCCAGCCCTGGCCCTGGCCACTGTTTCCGGGATCAGGGTCCCTTGGCACCCCCTCCCTGTCCCGAGGAAACCTTGACCCACTGGTCACTGGCCACCCTCTGGGCGTGAGGCCGCCGCCCGGAGGGCACCGACCCCAGCCCCGACTACCACCCTCGGCCCCCACGCCCCCCGCCCCCGTCGCTGTGGCTGTCTGTGTCTGTGTGTCTGTCTCTCCTGTGCACAGGAGCACCGCGAGCGACCCTTCCCCTCGCAGCCACCTGAGCCCCTGGCCCTGGCACCCCGTCCCTGTCTCGTGAGTGTGGGCTGTGCAGGCCGCGGCAGGAGTGGAGCCCCGAGGAGCGGGGTGGTAGAGGCGGCGGCGGCGGCGGCATGGGAACACGTAGGCAGGGAGGCGGACAAAGCGGGGGCCAGGGCAGGCAGGCGGGCAGGTGGGCAGCTTAGGCGAGGCGCAGGCACGGCGCGCGGGTTGTGTCGGGTGGTCGGGCCAAGGCCCGTGGGAGCGCAGGAGGGCGGGCGGCGGCGGCGGCGGCGGCGGCGGCGGCGGCGGCAGGCTCTTAGGGCCAGCAGGAGGAAGCTGCAAGCGTCTACGGCCATACCACCCTGAACGCGCCCGATCTCGTCTGATCTCGGAAGCTAAGCAGGGTCGGGCCTGGTTAGTACTTGGATGGGAGACCGCCTGGGAATACCGGGTGCTGTAGGCTTTTTGCCACTCGCCGGCCCCCCACGGCCACGGCCACGCCCTGCGGCGCCGCAGCAGACCTCCGGCTCCCCTGAGGGTCCAGCACCCCTCCGTCCCCCTCTCTCCCCCGGCTCTGTGTCTCTGTCTCCTTAGGCACCAGCAGGCCCCGCGCCCCCTGCCCAGGACCTGCCTGGGGCACCAACCGCAGTGCCCGCACCGTCCCGCCTCATACCCACCCTCTCCGGGGACCGCTCCTCCACACTTGGCGGTCCCCGCACCCCCCAGACTCGGCCCCGCGAGGGGTGGGGGTGGGCTCTGCCACCCTGGCGGGCCGGCGGCTGCCACAGCAGGTGCGGCCACCTGCTCCTTCCTGCACCATGGGCTCTGACCTCTCTTCACCCACGCGGTTGCTGGCCAAGGGGAACCACGGCGTCAGGTTCAGGGCCTCGGTGTGGCCTCTGGGAAGGAAGGAAGGAAGGAAGGAAGGAAGGAAGGAAGGAAGGAAGGAAGGAAGGAAGGAAGGAAGGAAGGAAGGAAGGAAGGAAGGAGGCGGTGAGGCCCGACCACACCTGGGGGAAACTGGGCTGTGTCCGCACGCGGCCGGCGGCCTGCCTGACCCCTTGCCCCACCCAGGGAGGATGCCCTTGTCTAGAAGATCTCTGACTAGGCATGGGGCCCTCCGCGACCCCTGCCATTGATGCGCTTGGGGTACATGCAGGGCAAAGCCGCCGCGCCAGCCCCTGCCGGCCTCTGCGGACCAAGCGCAGGCGCCCTGGGGGGAGGACAGGGGCCAGTGGGCAGGTCGCAAGGAGAAGGGGCAGGGGCAGGGCACAAGGCGCAGGGGCAAGGGCAAGGGCAAGGGCAAGGGCAAGGGCGGGAGCAAGGGGCGGCCAGCGGGACCTGTCTCTCTCAAGTCCACCACTCTCTCAAGTCAGGTGGTACTCTCCGGGAGGGAACCTGGCCGCTCTGGCCACGGCTAACGGGACCTCGGTGTGTTTCCACCTCCACCATGGGCACCTCTGACAAAGCTGTGAGCCAGCCCTGGCCCTGGCCACTGTTTCCGGGATCAGGGTCCCTTGGCACCCCCTCCCTGTCCCGAGGAAACCTTGACCCACTGGTCACTGGCCACCCTCTGGGCGTGAGGCCGCCGCCCGGAGGGCACCGACCCCAGCCCCGACTACCACCCTCGGCCCCCACGCCCCCCGCCCCCGTCGCTGTGGCTGTCTGTGTCTGTGTGTCTGTCTCTCCTGTGCACAGGAGCACCGCGAGCGACCCTTCCCCTCGCAGCCACCTGAGCCCCTGGCCCTGGCACCCCGTCCCTGTCTCGTGAGTGTGGGCTGTGCAGGCCGCGGCAGGAGTGGAGCCCCGAGGAGCGGGGTGGTAGAGGCGGCGGCGGCGGCGGCATGGGAACACGTAGGCAGGGAGGCGGACAAAGCGGGGGCCAGGGCAGGCAGGCGGGCAGGTGGGCAGCTTAGGCGAGGCGCAGGCACGGCGCGCGGGTTGTGTCGGGTGGTCGGGCCAAGGCCCGTGGGAGCGCAGGAGGGCGGGCGGCGGCGGCGGCGGCGGCGGCGGCGGCGGCGGCAGGCTCTTAGGGCCAGCAGGAGGAAGCTGCAAGCGTCTACGGCCATACCACCCTGAACGCGCCCGATCTCGTCTGATCTCGGAAGCTAAGCAGGGTCGGGCCTGGTTAGTACTTGGATGGGAGACCGCCTGGGAATACCGGGTGCTGTAGGCTTTTTGCCACTCGCCGGCCCCCCACGGCCACGGCCACGCCCTGCGAGCGCCGCAGCAGACCTCCGGCTCCCCTGAGGGTCCAGCACCCCTCCGTCCCCCTCTCTCCCCCGGCTCTGTGTCTCTGTCTCCTTAGGCACCAGCAGGCCCCGCGCCCCCTGCCCAGGACCTGCCTGGGGCACCAACCGCAGTGCCCGCACCGTCCCGCCTCATACCCACCCTCTCCGGGGACCGCTCCTCCACACTTGGCGGTCCCCGCACCCCCCAGACTCGGCCCCGCGAGGGGTGGGGGTGGGCTCTGCCACCCTGGCGGGCCGGCGGCTGCCACAGCAGGTGCGGCCACCTGCTCCTTCCTGCAC
Source organism: Tenrec ecaudatus (assembly GCF_050624435.1). Taxonomy (NCBI): domain Eukaryota; kingdom Metazoa; phylum Chordata; class Mammalia; order Afrosoricida; family Tenrecidae; genus Tenrec; species Tenrec ecaudatus. Next base: position 13,017,943 of record NC_134540.1, read on the forward strand.
CATGGGCTCTGACCTCTCTTCACCCACGCGGTTGCTGGCCAAGGGGAACCACGGCGTCAGGTTCAGGGCCTCGGTGTGGCCTCTGGGAAGGAAGGAAGGAAGGAAGGAAGGAAGGAAGGAAGGAAGGAAGGAAGGAAGGAAGGAAGGAAGGAAGGAGGCGGTGAGGCCCGACCACACCTGGGGGAAACTGGGCTGTGTCCGCACGCGGCCGGCGGCCTGCCTGACCCCTTGCCCCACCCAGGGAGGATGCCCTTGTCTAGAAGATCTCTGACTAGGCATGGGGCCCTCCGCGACCCCTGCCATTGATGCGCTTGGGGTACATGCAGGGCAAAGCCGCCGCGCCAGCCCCTGCCGGCCTCTGCGGACCAAGCGCAGGCGCCCTGGGGGGAGGACAGGGGCCAGTGGGCAGGTCGCAAGGAGAAGGGGCAGGGGCAGGGCACAAGGCGCAGGGGCAAGGGCAAGGGCAAGGGCAAGGGCAAGGGCGGGAGCAAGGGGCGGCCAGCGGGACCTGTCTCTCTCAAGTCCACCACTCTCTCAAGTCAGGTGGTACTCTCCGGGAGGGAACCTGGCCGCTCTGGCCACGGCTAACGGGACCTCGGTGTGTTTCCACCTCCACCATGGGCACCTCTGACAAAGCTGTGAGCCAGCCCTGGCCCTGGCCACTGTTTCCGGGATCAGGGTCCCTTGGCACCCCCTCCCTGTCCCGAGGAAACCTTGACCCACTGGTCACTGGCCACCCTCTGGGCGTGAGGCCGCCGCCCGGAGGGCACCGACCCCAGCCCCGACTACCACCCTCGGCCCCCACGCCCCCCGCCCCCGTCGCTGTGGCTGTCTGTGTCTGTGTGTCTGTCTCTCCTGTGCACAGGAGCACCGCGAGCGACCCTTCCCCTCGCAGCCACCTGAGCCCCTGGCCCTGGCACCCCGTCCCTGTCTCGTGAGTGTGGGCTGTGCAGGCCGCGGCAGGAGTGGAGCCCCGAGGAGCGGGGTGGTAGAGGCGGCGGCGGCGGCGGCATGGGAACACGTAGGCAGGGAGGCGGACAAAGCGGGGGCCAGGGCAGGCAGGCGGGCAGGTGGGCAGCTTAGGCGAGGCGCAGGCACGGCGCGCGGGTTGTGTCGGGTGGTCGGGCCAAGGCCGTGGGAGCGCAGGAGGGCGGGCGGCGGCGGCGGCGGCGGCGGCGGCGGCGGCGGCGGCGGCAGGCTCTTAGGGCCAACAGGAGGAGGCTGCAAGCGTCTACGGCCATACCACCCTGAACGCGCCCGATCTCGTCTGATCTCGGAAGCTAAGCAGGGTCGGGCCTGGTTAGTACTTGGATGGGAGACCGCCTGGGAATACCGGGTGCTGTAGGCTTTTTGCCACTCGCCGGCCCCCCACGGCCACGGCCACGCCCTGCGGCGCCGCAGCAGACCTCCGGCTCCCCTGAGGGTCCAGCACCCCTCCGTCCCCCTCTCTCCCCCGGCTCTGTGTCTCTGTCTCCTTAGGCACCAGCAGGCCCCGCGCCCCCTGCCCAGGACCTGCCTGGGGCACCAACCGCAGTGCCCGCACCGTCCCGCCTCATACCCACCCTCTCCGGGGACCGCTCCTCCACACTTGGCGGTCCCCGCACCCCCCAGACTCGGCCCCGCGAGGGGTGGGGGTGGGCTCTGCCACCCTGGCGGGCCGGCGGCTGCCACAGCAGGTGCGGCCACCTGCTCCTTCCTGCACCATGGGCTCTGACCTCTCTTCACCCACGCGGTTGCTGGCCAAGGGGAACCACGGCGTCAGGTTCAGGGCCTCGGTGTGGCCTCTGGGAAGGAAGGAAGGAAGGAAGGAAGGAAGGAAGGAAGGAAGGAAGGAAGGAAGGAAGGAAGGAAGGAAGGAAGGAAGGAAGGAAGGAAGGAGGCGGTGAGGCCCGACCACACCTGGGGGAAACTGGGCTGTGTCCGCACGCGGCCGGCGGCCTGCCTGACCCCTTGCCCCACCCAGGGAGGATGCCCTTGTCTAGAAGATCTCTGACTAGGCATGGGGCCCTCCGCGACCCCTGCCATTGATGCGCTTGGGGTACATGCAGGGCAAAGCCGCCGCGCCAGCCCCTGCCGGCCTCTGCGGACCAAGCGCAGGCGCCCTGGGGGGAGGACAGGGGCCAGTGGGCAGGTCGCAAGGAGAAGGGGCAGGGGCAGGGCACAAGGCGCAGGGGCAAGGGCAAGGGCAAGGGCAAGGGCAAGGGCGGGAGCAAGGGGCGGCCAGCGGGACCTGTCTCTCTCAAGTCCACCACTCTCTCAAGTCAGGTGGTACTCTCCGGGAGGGAACCTGGCCGCTCTGGCCACGGCTAACGGGACCTCGGTGTGTTTCCACCTCCACCATGGGCACCTCTGACAAAGCTGTGAGCCAGCCCTGGCCCTGGCCACTGTTTCCGGGATCAGGGTCCCTTGGCACCCCCTCCCTGTCCCGAGGAAACCTTGACCCACTGGTCACTGGCCACCCTCTGGGCGTGAGGCCGCCGCCCGGAGGGCACCGACCCCAGCCCCGACTACCACCCTCGGCCCCCACGCCCCCCGCCCCCGTCGCTGTGGCTGTCTGTGTCTGTGTGTCTGTCTCTCCTGTGCACAGGAGCACCGCGAGCGACCCTTCCCCTCGCAGCCACCTGAGCCCCTGGCCCTGGCACCCCGTCCCTGTCTCGTGAGTGTGGGCTGTGCAGGCCGCGGCAGGAGTGGAGCCCCGAGGAGCGGGGTGGTAGAGGCGGCGGCGGCGGCGGCATGGGAACACGTAGGCAGGGAGGCGGACAAAGCGGGGGCCAGGGCAGGCAGGCGGGCAGGTGGGCAGCTTAGGCGAGGCGCAGGCACGGCGCGCGGGTTGTGTCGGGTGGTCGGGCCAAGGCCGTGGGAGCGCAGGAGGGCGGGCGGCGGCGGCGGCGGCGGCGGCGGCGGCGGCGGCGGCAGGCTCTTAGGGCCAGCAGGAGGAGGCTGCAAGCGTCTACGGCCATACCACCCTGAACGCGCCCGATCTCGTCTGATCTCGGAAGCTAAGCAGGGTCGGGCCTGGTTAGTACTTGGATGGGAGACCGCCTGGGAATACCGGGTGCTGTAGGCTTTTTGCCACTCGCCGGCCCCCCACGGCCACGGCCACGCCCTGCGGCGCCGCAGCAGACCTCCGGCTCCCCTGAGGGTCCAGCACCCCTCCGTCCCCCTCTCTCCCCCGGCTCTGTGTCTCTGTCTCCTTAGGCACCAGCAGGCCCCGCGCCCCCTGCCCAGGACCTGCCTGGGGCACCAACCGCAGTGCCCGCACCGTCCCGCCTCATACCCACCCTCTCCGGGGACCGCTCCTCCACACTTGGCGGTCCCCGCACCCCCCAGACTCGGCCCCGCGAGGGGTGGGGGTGGGCTCTGCCACCCTGGCGGGCCGGCGGCTGCCACAGCAGGTGCGGCCACCTGCTCCTTCCTGCACCATGGGCTCTGACCTCTCTTCACCCACGCGGTTGCTGGCCAAGGGGAACCACGGCGTCAGGTTCAGGGCCTCGGTGTGGCCTCTGGGAAGGAAGGAAGGAAGGAAGGAAGGAAGGAAGGAAGGAAGGAAGGAAGGAAGGAAGGAAGGAAGGAAGGAAGGAAGGAAGGAAGGAAGGAGGCGGTGAGGCCCGACCACACCTGGGGGAAACTGGGCTGTGTCCGCACGCGGCCGGCGGCCTGCCTGACCCCTTGCCCCACCCAGGGAGGATGCCCTTGTCTAGAAGATCTCTGACTAGGCATGGGGCCCTCCGCGACCCCTGCCATTGATGCGCTTGGGGTACATGCAGGGCAAAGCCGCCGCGCCAGCCCCTGCCGGCCTCTGCGGACCAAGCGCAGGCGCCCTGGGGGGAGGACAGGGGCCAGTGGGCAGGTCGCAAGGAGAAGGGGCAGGGGCAGGGCACAAGGCGCAGGGGCAAGGGCAAGGGCAAGGGCAAGGGCGGGAGCAAGGGGCGGCCAGCGGGACCTGTCTCTCTCAAGTCCACCACTCTCTCAAGTCAGGTGGTACTCTCCGGGAGGGAACCTGGCCGCTCTGGCTACGGCTAACGGGACCTCGGTGTGTTTCCACCTCCACCATGGGCACCTCTGACAAAGCTGTGAGCCAGCCCTGGCCCTGGCCACTGTTTCCGGGATCAGGGTCCCTTGGCACCCCCTCCCTGTCCCGAGGAAACCTTGACCCACTGGTCACTGGCCACCCTCTGGGCGTGAGGCCGCCGCCCGGAGGGCACCGACCCCAGCCCCGACTACCACCCTCGGCCCCCACGCCCCCCGCCCCCGTCGCTGTGGCTGTCTGTGTCTGTGTGTCTGTCTCTCCTGTGCACAGGAGCACCGCGAGCGACCCTTCCCCTCGCAGCCACCTGAGCCCCTGGCCCTGGCACCCCGTCCCTGTCTCGTGAGTGTGGGCTGTGCAGGCCGCGGCAGGAGTGGAGCCCCGAGGAGCGGGGTGGTAGAGGCGGCGGCGGCGGCGGCATGGGAACACGTAGGCAGGGAGGCGGACAAAGCGGGGGCCAGGGCAGGCAGGCGGGCAGGTGGGCAGCTTAGGCGAGGCGCAGGCACGGCGCGCGGGTTGTGTCGGGTGGTCGGGCCAAGGCCCGTGGGAGCGCAGGAGGGCGGGCGGCGGCGGCGGCGGCGGCGGCGGCGGCGGCGGCAGGCTCTTAGGGCCAGCAGGAGGAAGCTAAAAGCGTCTACGGCCATACCACCCTGAACGCGCCCGATCTCGTCTGATCTCGGAAGCTAAGCAGGGTCGGGCCTGGTTAGTACTTGGATGGGAGACCGCCTGGGAATACCGGGTGCTGTAGGCTTTTTGCCACTCGCCGGCCCCCCACGGCCACGGCCACGCCCTGCGAGCGCCGCAGCAGACCTCCGGCTCCCCTGAGGGTCCAGCACCCCTCCGTCCCCCTCTCTCCCCCGGCTCTGTGTCTCTGTCTCCTTAGGCACCAGCAGGCCCCGCGCCCCCTGCCCAGGACCTGCCTGGGGCACCAACCGCAGTGCCCGCACCGTCCCGCCTCATACCCACCCTCTCCGGGGACCGCTCCTCCACACTTGGCGGTCCCCGCACCCCCCAGACTCGGCCCCGCGAGGGGTGGGGGTGGGCTCTGCCACCCTGGCGGGCCGGCGGCTGCCACAGCAGGTGCGGCCACCTGCTCCTTCCTGCACCATGGGCTCTGACCTCTCTTCACCCACGCGGTTGCTGGCCAAGGGGAACCACGGCGTCAGGTTCAGGGCCTCGGTGTGGCCTCTGGGAAGGAAGGAAGGAAGGAAGGAAGGAAGGAAGGAAGGAAGGAAGGAAGGAAGGAAGGAAGGAAGGAAGGAAGGAGGCGGTGAGGCCCGACCACACCTGGGGGAAACTGGGCTGTGTCCGCACGCGGCCGGCGGCCTGCCTGACCCCTTGCCCCACCCAGGGAGGATGCCCTTGTCTAGAAGATCTCTGACTAGGCATGGGGCCCTCCGCGACCCCTGCCATTGATGCGCTTGGGGTACATGCAGGGCAAAGCCGCCGCGCCAGCCCCTGCCGGCCTCTGCGGACCAAGCGCAGGCGCCCTGGGGGGAGGACAGGGGCCAGTGGGCAGGTCGCAAGGAGAAGGGGCAGGGGCAGGGCACAAGGCGCAGGGGCAAGGGCAAGGGCAAGGGCAAGGGCAAGGGCGGGAGCAAGGGGCGGCCAGCGGGACCTGTCTCTCTCAAGTCCACCACTCTCTCAAGTCAGGTGGTACTCTCCGGGAGGGAACCTGGCCGCTCTGGCCACGGCTAACGGGACCTCGGTGTGTTTCCACCTCCACCATGGGCACCTCTGACAAAGCTGTGAGCCAGCCCTGGCCCTGGCCACTGTTTCCGGGATCAGGGTCCCTTGGCACCCCCTCCCTGTCCCGAGGAAACCTTGACCCACTGGTCACTGGCCACCCTCTGGGCGTGAGGCCGCCGCCCGGAGGGCACCGACCCCAGCCCCGACTACCACCCTCGGCCCCCACGCCCCCCGCCCCCGTCGCTGTGGCTGTCTGTGTCTGTGTGTCTGTCTCTCCTGTGCACAGGAGCACCGCGAGCGACCCTTCCCCTCGCAGCCACCTGAGCCCCTGGCCCTGGCACCCCGTCCCTGTCTCGTGAGTGTGGGCTGTGCAGGCCGCGGCAGGAGTGGAGCCCCGAGGAGCGGGGTGGTAGAGGCGGCGGCGGCGGCGGCATGGGAACACGTAGCCAGGGAGGCGGACAAAGCGGGGGCCAGGGCAGGCAGGCGGGCAGGTGGGCAGCTTAGGCGAGGCGCAGGCACGGCGCGCGGGTTGTGTCGGGTGGTCGGGCCAAGGCCCGTGGGAGCGCAGGAGGGCGGGCGGCGGCGGCGGCGGCGGCGGCGGCGGCGGCGGCAGGCTCTTAGGGCCAGCAGGAGGAAGCTGCAAGCGTCTACGGCCATACCACCCTGAACGCGCCCGATCTCGTCTGATCTCGGAAGCTAAGCAGGGTCGGGCCTGGTTAGTACTTGGATGGGAGACCGCCTGGGAATACCGGGTGCTGTAGGCTTTTTGCCACTCGCCGGCCCCCCACGGCCACGGCCACGCCCTGCGAGCGCCGCAGCAGACCTCCGGCTCCCCTGAGGGTCCAGCACCCCTCCGTCCCCCTCTCTCCCCCGGCTCTGTGTCTCTGTCTCCTTAGGCACCAGCAGGCCCCGCGCCCCCTGCCCAGGACCTGCCTGGGGCACCAACCGCAGTGCCCGCACCGTCCCGCCTCATACCCACCCTCTCCGGGGACCGCTCCTCCACACTTGGCGGTCCCCGCACCCCCCAGACTCGGCCCCGCGAGGGGTGGGGGTGGGCTCTGCCACCCTGGCGGGCCGGCGGCTGCCACAGCAGGTGCGGCCACCTGCTCCTTCCTGCACCATGGGCTCTGACCTCTCTTCACCCACGCGGTTGCTGGCCAAGGGGAACCACGGCGTCAGGTTCAGGGCCTCGGTGTGGCCTCTGGGAAGGAAGGAAGGAAGGAAGGAAGGAAGGAAGGAAGGAAGGAAGGAAGGAAGGAAGGAAGGAAGGAAGGAAGGAAGGAAGGAGGCGGTGAGGCCCGACCACACCTGGGGGAAACTGGGCTGTGTCCGCACGCGGCCGGCGGCCTGCCTGACCCCTTGCCCCACCCAGGGAGGATGCCCTTGTCTAGAAGATCTCTGACTAGGCATGGGGCCCTCCGCGACCCCTGCCATTGATGCGCTTGGGGTACATGCAGGGCAAAGCCGCCGCGCCAGCCCCTGCCGGCCTCTGCGGACCAAGCGCAGGCGCCCTGGGGGGAGGACAGGGGCCAGTGGGCAGGTCGCAAGGAGAAGGGGCAGGGGCAGGGCACAAGGCGCAGGGGCAAGGGCAAGGGCAAGGGCAAGGGCAAGGGCGGGAGCAAGGGGCGGCCAGCGGGACCTGTCTCTCTCAAGTCCACCACTCTCTCAAGTCAGGTGGTACTCTCCGGGAGGGAACCTGGCCGCTCTGGCCACGGCTAACGGGACCTCGGTGTGTTTCCACCTCCACCATGGGCACCTCTGACAAAGCTGTGAGCCAGCCCTGGCCCTGGCCACTGTTTCCGGGATCAGGGTCCCTTGGCACCCCCTCCCTGTCCCGAGGAAACCTTGACCCACTGGTCACTGGCCACCCTCTGGGCGTGAGGCCGCCGCCCGGAGGGCACCGACCCCAGCCCCGACTACCACCCTCGGCCCCCACGCCCCCCGCCCCCGTCGCTGTGGCTGTCTGTGTCTGTGTGTCTGTCTCTCCTGTGCACAGGAGCACCGCGAGCGACCCTTCCCCTCGCAGCCACCTGAGCCCCTGGCCCTGGCACCCCGTCCCTGTCTCGTGAGTGTGGGCTGTGCAGGCCGCGGCAGGAGTGGAGCCCCGAGGAGCGGGGTGGTAGAGGCGGCGGCGGCGGCGGCATGGGAACACGTAGGCAGGGAGGCGGACAAAGCGGGGGCCAGGGCAGGCAGGCGGGCAGGTGGGCAGCTTAGGCGAGGCGCAGGCACGGCGCGCGGGTTGTGTCGGGTGGTCGGGCCAAGGCCGTGGGAGCGCAGGAGGGCGGGCGGCGGCGGCGGCGGCGGCGGCGGCGGAGGTGGCGGCAGGCTCTTAGGGCCAGCAGGAGGAGGCTGCAAGCGTCTACGGCCATACCACCCTGAACGCGCCCGATCTCGTCTGATCTCGGAAGCTAAGCAGGGTCGGGCCTGGTTAGTACTTGGATGGGAGACCGCCTGGGAATACCGGGTGCTGTAGGCTTTTTGCCACTCGCCGGCCCCCCACGGCCACGGCCACGCCCTGCGAGCGCCGCAGCAGACCTCCGGCTCCCCTGAGGGTCCAGCACCCCTCCGTCCCCCTCTCTCCCCCGGCTCTGTGTCTCTGTCTCCTTAGGCACCAGCAGGCCCCGCGCCCCCTGCCCAGGACCTGCCTGGGGCACCAACCGCAGTGCCCGCACCGTCCCGCCTCATACCCACCCTCTCCGGGGACCGCTCCTCCACACTTGGCGGTCCCCGCACCCCCCAGACTCGGCCCCGCGAGGGGTGGGGGTGGGCTCTGCCACCCTGGCGGGCCGGCGGCTGCCACAGCAGGTGCGGCCACCTGCTCCTTCCTGCACCATGGGCTCTGACCTCTCTTCACCCACGCGGTTGCTGGCCAAGGGGAACCACGGCGTCAGGTTCAGGGCCTCGGTGTGGCCTCTGGGAAGGAAGGAAGGAAGGAAGGAAGGAAGGAAGGAAGGAAGGAAGGAAGGAAGGAAGGAAGGAAGGAAGGAAGGAGGCGGTGAGGCCCGACCACACCTGGGGGAAACTGGGCTGTGTCCGCACGCGGCCGGCGGCCTGCCTGACCCCTTGCCCCACCCAGGGAGGATGCCCTTGTCTAGAAGATCTCTGACTAGGCATGGGGCCCTCCGCGACCCCTGCCATTGATGCGCTTGGGGTACATGCAGGGCAAAGCCGCCGCGCCAGCCCCTGCCGGCCTCTGCGGACCAAGCGCAGGCGCCCTGGGGGGAGGACAGGGGCCAGTGGGCAGGTCGCAAGGAGAAGGGGCAGGGGCAGGGCACAAGGCGCAGGGGCAAGGGCAAGGGCAAGGGCGGGAGCAAGGGGCGGCCAGCGGGACCTGTCTCTCTCAAGTCCACCACTCTCTCAAGTCAGGTGGTACTCTCCGGGAGGGAACCTGGCCGCTCTGGCCACGGCTAACGGGACCTCGGTGTGTTTCCACCTCCACCATGGGCACCTCTGACAAAGCTGTGAGCCAGCCCTGGCCCTGGCCACTGTTTCCGGGATCAGGGTCCCTTGGCACCCCCTCCCTGTCCCGAGGAAACCTTGACCCACTGGTCACTGGCCACCCTCTGGGCGTGAGGCCGCCGCCCGGAGGGCACCGACCCCAGCCCCGACTACCACCCTCGGCCCCCACGCCCCCCGCCCCCGTCGCTGTGGCTGTCTGTGTCTGTGTGTCTGTCTCTCCTGTGCACAGGAGCACCGCGAGCGACCCTTCCCCTCGCAGCCACCTGAGCCCCTGGCCCTGGCACCCCGTCCCTGTCTCGTGAGTGTGGGCTGTGCAGGCCGCGGCAGGAGTGGAGCCCCGAGGAGCGGGGTGGTAGAGGCGGCGGCGGCGGCGGCATGGGAACACGTAGCCAGGGAGGCGGACAAAGCGGGGGCCAGGGCAGGCAGGCGGGCAGGTGGGCAGCTTAGGCGAGGCGCAGGCACGGCGCGCGGGTTGTGTCGGGTGGTCGGGCCAAGGCCCACGGGAGCGCAGGAGGGCGGGCGGCGGCGGCGGCGGCGGCGGCGGCAGGCTCTTAGGGCCAGCAGGAGGAGGCTGCAAGCGTCTACGGCCATACCACCCTGAACGCGCCCGATCTCGTCTGATCTCGGAAGCTAAGCAGGGTCGGGCCTGGTTAGTACTTGGATGGGAGACCGCCTGGGAATACCGGGTGCTGTAGGCTTTTTGCCACTCGCCGGCCCCCCACGGCCACGGCCACGCCCTGCGAGCGCCGCAGCAGACCTCCGGCTCCCCTGAGGGTCCAGCACCCCTCCGTCCCCCTCTCTCCCCCGGCTCTGTGTCTCTGTCTCCTTAGGCACCAGCAGGCCCCGCGCCCCCTGCCCAGGACCTGCCTGGGGCACCAACCGCAGTGCCCGCACCGTCCCGCCTCATACCCACCCTCTCCGGGGACCGCTCCTCCACACTTGGCGGTCCCCGCACCCCCCAGACTCGGCCCCGCGAGGGGTGGGGGTGGGCTCTGCCACCCTGGCGGGCCGGCGGCTGCCACAGCAGGTGCGGCCACCTGCTCCTTCCTGCACCATGGGCTCTGACCTCTCTTCACCCACGCGGTTGCTGGCCAAGGGGAACCACGGCGTCAGGTTCAGGGCCTCGGTGTGGCCTCTGGGAAGGAAGGAAGGAAGGAAGGAAGGAAGGAAGGAAGGAAGGAAGGAAGGAAGGAAGGAAGGAAGGAAGGAAGGAAGGAAGGAAGGAAGGAAGGAAGGAGGCGGTGAGGCCCGACCACACCTGGGGGAAACTGGGCTGTGTCCGCACGCGGCCGGCGGCCTGCCTGACCCCTTGCCCCACCCAGGGAGGATGCCCTTGTCTAGAAGATCTCTGACTAGGCATGGGGCCCTCCGCGACCCCTGCCATTGATGCGCTTGGGGTACATGCAGGGCAAAGCCGCCGCGCCAGCCCCTGCCGGCCTCTGCGGACCAAGCGCAGGCGCCCTGGGGGGAGGACAGGGGCCAGTGGGCAGGTCGCAAGGAGAAGGGTCAGGGGCAGGGCACAAGGCGCAGGGGCAAGGGCAAGGGCAAGGGCAAGGGCGGGAGCAAGGGGCGGCCAGCGGGACCTGTCTCTCTCAAGTCCACCACTCTCTCAAGTCAGGTGGTACTCTCCGGGAGGGAACCTGGCCGCTCTGGCTACGGCTAACGGGACCTCGGTGTGTTTCCACCTCCACCATGGGCACCTCTGACAAAGCTGTGAGCCAGCCCTGGCCCTGGCCACTGTTTCCGGGATCAGGGTCCCTTGGCACCCCCTCCCTGTCCCGAGGAAACCTTGACCCACTGGTCACTGGCCACCCTCTGGGCGTGAGGCCGCCGCCCGGAGGGCACCGACCCCAGCCCCGACTACCACCCTCGGCCCCCACGCCCCCCGCCCCCGTCGCTGTGGCTGTCTGTGTCTGTGTGTCTGTCTCTCCTGTGCACAGGAGCACCGCGAGCGACCCTTCCCCTCGCAGCCACCTGAGCCCCTGGCCCTGGCACCCCGTCCCTGTCTCGTGAGTGTGGGCTGTGCAGGCCGCGGCAGGAGTGGAGCCCCGAGGAGCGGGGTGGTAGAGGCGGCGGCGGCGGCGGCATGGGAACACGTAGCCAGGGAGGCGGACAAAGCGGGGGCCAGGGCAGGCAGGCGGGCAGGTGGGCAGCTTAGGCGAGGCGCAGGCACGGCGCGCGGGTTGTGTCGGGTGGTCGGGCCAAGGCCCGTGGGAGCGCAGGAGGGCGGGCGGCGGCGGCGGCGGCGGCGGCGGCGGCGGCGGCAGGCTCTTAGGGCCAGCAGGAGGAAGCTGCAAGCGTCTACGGCCATACCACCCTGAACGCGCCCGATCTCGTCTGATCTCGGAAGCTAAGCAGGGTCGGGCCTGGTTAGTACTTGGATGGGAGACCGCCTGGGAATACCGGGTGCTGTAGGCTTTTTGCCACTCGCCGGCCCCCCACGGCCACGGCCACCCCCTGCGAGCGCCGCAGCAGACCTCCGGCTCCCCTGAGGGTCCAGCACCCCTCCGTCCCCCTCTCTCCCCCGGCTCTGTGTCTCTGTCTCCTTAGGCACCAGCAGGCCCCGCGCCCCCTGCCCAGGACCTGCCTGGGGCACCAACCGCAGTGCCCGCACCGTCCCGCCTCATACCCACCCTCTCCGGGGACCGCTCCTCCACACTTGGCGGTCCCCGCACCCCCCAGACTCGGCCCCGCGAGGGGTGGGGGTGGGCTCTGCCACCCTGGCGGGCCGGCGGCTGCCACAGCAGGTGCGGCCACCTGCTCCTTCCTGCACCATGGGCTCTGACCTCTCTTCACCCACGCGGTTGCTGGCCAAGGGGAACCACGGCGTCAGGTTCAGGGCCTCGGTGTGGCCTCTGGGAAGGAAGGAAGGAAGGAAGGAAGGAAGGAAGGAAGGAAGGAAGGAAGGAAGGAAGGAAGGAAGGAAGGAAGGAAGGAGGCGGTGAGGCCCGACCACACCTGGGGGAAACTGGGCTGTGTCCGCACGCGGCCGGCGGCCTGCCTGACCCCTTGCCCCACCCAGGGAGGATGCCCTTGTCTAGAAGATCTCTGACTAGGCATGGGGCCCTCCGCGACCCCTGCCATTGATGCGCTTGGGGTACATGCAGGGCAAAGCCGCCGCGCCAGCCCCTGCCGGCCTCTGCGGACCAAGCGCAGGCGCCCTGGGGGGAGGACAGGGGCCAGTGGGCAGGTCGCAAGGAGAAGGGGCAGGGGCAGGGCACAAGGCGCAGGGGCAAGGGCAAGGGCAAGGGCAAGGGCAAGGGCGGGAGCAAGGGGCGGCCAGCGGGACCTGTCTCTCTCAAGTCCACCACTCTCTCAAGTCAGGTGGTACTCTCCGGGAGGGAACCTGGCCGCTCTGGCCACGGCTAACGGGACCTCGGTGTGTTTCCACCTCCACCATGGGCACCTCTGACAAAGCTGTGAGCCAGCCCTGGCCCTGGCCACTGTTTCCGGGATCAGGGTCCCTTGGCACCCCCTCCCTGTCCCGAGGAAACCTTGACCCACTGGTCACTGGCCACCCTCTGGGCGTGAGGCCGCCGCCCGGAGGGCACCGACCCCAGCCCCGACTACCACCCTCGGCCCCCACGCCCCCCGCCCCCGTCGCTGTGGCTGTCTGTGTCTGTGTGTCTGTCTCTCCTGTGCACAGGAGCACCGCGAGCGACCCTTCCCCTCGCAGCCACCTGAGCCCCTGGCCCTGGCACCCCGTCCCTGTCTCGTGAGTGTGGGCTGTGCAGGCCGCGGCAGGAGTGGAGCCCCGAGGAGCGGGGTGGTAGAGGCGGCGGCGGCGGCGGCATGGGAACACGTAGCCAGGGAGGCGGACAAAGCGGGGGCCAGGGCAGGCAGGCGGGCAGGTGGGCAGCTTAGGCGAGGCGCAGGCACGGCGCGCGGGTTGTGTCGGGTGGTCGGGCCAAGGCCCGTGGGAGCGCAGGAGGGCGGGCGGCGGCGGCGGCGGCGGCGGCGGCGGCGGCGGCGGCAGGCTCTTAGGGCCAGCAGGAGGAAGCTGCAAGCGTCTACGGCCATACCACCCTGAACGCGCCCGATCTCGTCTGATCTCGGAAGCTAAGCAGGGTCGGGCCTGGTTAGTACTTGGATGGGAGACCGCCTGGGAATACCGGGTGCTGTAGGCTTTTTGCCACTCGCCGGCCCCCCACGGCCACGGCCACGCCCTGCGAGCGCCGCAGCAGACCTCCGGCTCCCCTGAGGGTCCAGCACCCCTCCGTCCCCCTCTCTCCCCCGGCTCTGTGTCTCTGTCTCCTTAGGCACCAGCAGGCCCCGCGCCCCCTGCCCAGGACCTGCCTGGGGCACCAACCGCAGTGCCCGCACCGTCCCGCCTCATACCCACCCTCTCCGGGGACCGCTCCTCCACACTTGGCGGTCCCCGCACCCCCCAGACTCGGCCCCGCGAGGGGTGGGGGTGGGCTCTGCCACCCTGGCGGGCCGGCGGCTGCCACAGCAGGTGCGGCCACCTGCTCCTTCCTGCACCATGGGCTCTGACCTCTCTTCACCCACGCGGTTGCTGGCCAAGGGGAACCACGGCGTCAGGTTCAGGGCCTCGGTGTGGCCTCTGGGAAGGAAGGAAGGAAGGAAGGAAGGAAGGAAGGAAGGAAGGAAGGAAGGAAGGAAGGAAGGAAGGAAGGAAGGAAGGAAGGAAGGAAGGAAGGAAGGAAGGAAGGAGGCGGTGAGGCCCGACCACACCTGGGGGAAACTGGGCTGTGTCCGCACGCGGCCGGCGGCCTGCCTGACCCCTTGCCCCACCCAGGGAGGATGCCCTTGTCTAGAAGATCTCTGACTAGGCATGGGGCCCTCCGCGACCCCTGCCATTGATGCGCTTGGGGTACATGCAGGGCAAAGCCGCCGCGCCAGCCCCTGCCGGCCTCTGCGGACCAAGCGCAGGCGCCCTGGGGGGAGGACAGGGGCCAGTGGGCAGGTCGCAAGGAGAAGGGGCAGGGGCAGGGCACAAGGCGCAGGGGCAAGGGCAAGGGCAAGGGCAAGGGCGGGAGCAAGGGGCGGCCAGCGGGACCTGTCTCTCTCAAGTCCACCACTCTCTCAAGTCAGGTGGTACTCTCCGGGAGGGAACCTGGCCGCTCTGGCCACGGCTAACGGGACCTCGGTGTGTTTCCACCTCCACCATGGGCACCTCTGACAAAGCTGTGAGCCAGCCCTGGCCCTGGCCACTGTTTCCGGGATCAGGGTCCCTTGGCACCCCCTCCCTGTCCCGAGGAAACCTTGACCCACTGGTCACTGGCCACCCTCTGGGCGTGAGGCCGCCGCCCGGAGGGCACCGACCCCAGCCCCGACTACCACCCTCGGCCCCCACGCCCCCCGCCCCCGTCGCTGTGGCTGTCTGTGTCTGTGTGTCTGTCTCTCCTGTGCACAGGAGCACCGCGAGCGACCCTTCCCCTCGCAGCCACCTGAGCCCCTGGCCCTGGCACCCCGTCCCTGTCTCGTGAGTGTGGGCTGTGCAGGCCGCGGCAGGAGTGGAGCCCCGAGGAGCGGGGTGGTAGAGGCGGCGGCGGCGGCGGCATGGGAACACGTAGCCAGGGAGGCGGACAAAGCGGGGGCCAGGGCAGGCAGGCGGGCAGGTGGGCAGCTTAGGCGAGGCGCAGGCACGGCGCGCGGGTTGTGTCGGGTGGTCGGGCCAAGGCCCGCGGGAGCGCAGGAGGGCGGGCGGCGGCGGCGGCGGCGGCGGCGGCAGGCTCTTAGGGCCAGCAGGAGGAGGCTGCAAGCGTCTACGGCCATACCACCCTGAACGCGCCCGATCTCGTCTGATCTCGGAAGCTAAGCAGGGTCGGGCCTGGTTAGTACTTGGATGGGAGACCGCCTGGGAATACCGGGTGCTGTAGGCTTTTTGCCACTCGCCGGCCCCCCACGGCCACGGCCACGCCCTGCGAGCGCCGCAGCAGACCTCCGGCTCCCCTGAGGGTCCAGCACCCCTCCGTCCCCCTCTCTCCCCCGGCTCTGTGTCTCTGTCTCCTTAGGCACCAGCAGGCCCCGCGCCCCCTGCCCAGGACCTGCCTGGGGCACCAACCGCAGTGCCCGCACCGTCCCGCCTCATACCCACCCTCTCCGGGGACCGCTCCTCCACACTTGGCGGTCCCCGCACCCCCCAGACTCGGCCCCGCGAGGGGTGGGGGTGGGCTCTGCCACCCTGGCGGGCCGGCGGCTGCCACAGCAGGTGCGGCCACCTGCTCCTTCCTGCACCATGGGCTCTGACCTCTCTTCACCCACGCGGTTGCTGGCCAAGGGGAACCACGGCGTCAGGTTCAGGGCCTCGGTGTGGCCTCTGGGAAGGAAGGAAGGAAGGAAGGAAGGAAGGAAGGAAGGAAGGAAGGAAGGAAGGAAGGAAGGAAGGAAGGAAGGAAGGAAGGAGGCGGTGAGGCCCGACCACACCTGGGGGAAACTGGGCTGTGTCCGCACGCGGCCGGCGGCCTGCCTGACCCCTTGCCCCACCCAGGGAGGATGCCCTTGTCTAGAAGATCTCTGACTAGGCATGGGGCCCTCCGCGACCCCTGCCATTGATGCGCTTGGGGTACATGCAGGGCAAAGCCGCCGCGCCAGCCCCTGCCGGCCTCTGCGGACCAAGCGCAGGCGCCCTGGGGGGAGGACAGGGGCCAGTGGGCAGGTCGCAAGGAGAAGGGGCAGGGGCAGGGCACAAGGCGCAGGGGCAAGGGCAAGGGCAAGGGCAAGGGCGGGAGCAAGGGGCGGCCAGCGGGACCTGTCTCTCTCAAGTCCACCACTCTCTCAAGTCAGGTGGTACTCTCCGGGAGGGAACCTGGCCGCTCTGGCTACGGCTAACGGGACCTCGGTGTGTTTCCACCTCCACCATGGGCACCTCTGACAAAGCTGTGAGCCAGCCCTGGCCCTGGCCACTGTTTCCGGGATCAGGGTCCCTTGGCACCCCCTCCCTGTCCCGAGGAAACCTTGACCCACTGGTCACTGGCCACCCTCTGGGCGTGAGGCCGCCGCCCGGAGGGCACCGACCCCAGCCCCGACTACCACCCTCGGCCCCCACGCCCCCCGCCCCCGTCGCTGTGGCTGTCTGTGTCTGTGTGTCTGTCTCTCCTGTGCACAGGAGCACCGCGAGCGACCCTTCCCCTCGCAGCCACCTGAGCCCCTGGCCCTGGCACCCCGTCCCTGTCTCGTGAGTGTGGGCTGTGCAGGCCGCGGCAGGAGTGGAGCCCCGAGGAGCGGGGTGGTAGAGGCGGCGGCGGCGGCGGCATGGGAACACGTAGGCAGGGAGGCGGACAAAGCGGGGGCCAGGGCAGGCAGGCGGGCAGGTGGGCAGCTTAGGCGAGGCGCAGGCACGGCGCGCGGGTTGTGTCGGGTGGTCGGGCCAAGGCCCGTGGGAGCGCAGGAGGGCGGGCGGCGGCGGCGGCGGCGGCGGCGGCGGCGGCGGCAGGCTCTTAGGGCCAGCAGGAGGAAGCTGCAAGCGTCTACGGCCATACCACCCTGAACGCGCCCGATCTCGTCTGATCTCGGAAGCTAAGCAGGGTCGGGCCTGGTTAGTACTTGGATGGGAGACCGCCTGGGAATACCGGGTGCTGTAGGCTTTTTGCCACTCGCCGGCCCCCCACGGCCACGGCCACGCCCTGCGGCGCCGCAGCAGACCTCCGGCTCCCCTGAGGGTCCAGCACCCCTCCGTCCCCCTCTCTCCCCCGGCTCTGTGTCTCTGTCTCCTTAGGCACCAGCAGGCCCCGCGCCCCCTGCCCAGGACCTGCCTGGGGCACCAACCGCAGTGCCCGCACCGTCCCGCCTCATACCCACCCTCTCCGGGGACCGCTCCTCCACACTTGGCGGTCCCCGCACCCCCCAGACTCGGCCCCGCGAGGGGTGGGGGTGGGCTCTGCCACCCTGGCGGGCCGGCGGCTGCCACAGCAGGTGCGGCCACCTGCTCCTTCCTGCACCATGGGCTCTGACCTCTCTTCACCCACGCGGTTGCTGGCCAAGGGGAACCACGGCGTCAGGTTCAGGGCCTCGGTGTGGCCTCTGGGAAGGAAGGAAGGAAGGAAGGAAGGAAGGAAGGAAGGAAGGAAGGAAGGAAGGAAGGAAGGAAGGAAGGAAGGAAGGAAGGAAGGAAGGAAGGAGGCGGTGAGGCCCGACCACACCTGGGGGAAACTGGGCTGTGTCCGCACGCGGCCGGCGGCCTGCCTGACCCCTTGCCCCACCCAGGGAGGATGCCCTTGTCTAGAAGATCTCTGACTAGGCATGGGGCCCTCCGCGACCCCTGCCATTGATGCGCTTGGGGTACATGCAGGGCAAAGCCGCCGCGCCAGCCCCTGCCGGCCTCTGCGGACCAAGCGCAGGCGCCCTGGGGGGAGGACAGGGGCCAGTGGGCAGGTCGCAAGGAGAAGGGGCAGGGGCAGGGCACAAGGCGCAGGGGCAAGGGCAAGGGCAAGGGCAAGGGCAAGGGCGGGAGCAAGGGGCGGCCAGCGGGACCTGTCTCTCTCAAGTCCACCACTCTCTCAAGTCAGGTGGTACTCTCCGGGAGGGAACCTGGCCGCTCTGGCCACGGCTAACGGGACCTCGGTGTGTTTCCACCTCCACCATGGGCACCTCTGACAAAGCTGTGAGCCAGCCCTGGCCCTGGCCACTGTTTCCGGGATCAGGGTCCCTTGGCACCCCCTCCCTGTCCCGAGGAAACCTTGACCCACTGGTCACTGGCCACCCTCTGGGCGTGAGGCCGCCGCCCGGAGGGCACCGACCCCAGCCCCGACTACCACCCTCGGCCCCCACGCCCCCCGCCCCCGTCGCTGTGGCTGTCTGTGTCTGTGTGTCTGTCTCTCCTGTGCACAGGAGCACCGCGAGCGACCCTTCCCCTCGCAGCCACCTGAGCCCCTGGCCCTGGCACCCCGTCCCTGTCTCGTGAGTGTGGGCTGTGCAGGCCGCGGCAGGAGTGGAGCCCCGAGGAGCGGGGTGGTAGAGGCGGCGGCGGCGGCGGCATGGGAACACGTAGCCAGGGAGGCGGACAAAGCGGGGGCCAGGGCAGGCAGGCGGGCAGGTGGGCAGCTTAGGCGAGGCGCAGGCACGGCGCGCGGGTTGTGTCGGGTGGTCGGGCCAAGGCCCGTGGGAGCGCAGGAGGGCGGGCGGCGGCGGCGGCGGCGGCGGCGGCGGCGGCGGCAGGCTCTTAGGGCCAGCAGGAGGAAGCTGCAAGCGTCTACGGCCATACCACCCTGAACGCGCCCGATCTCGTCTGATCTCGGAAGCTAAGCAGGGTCGGGCCTGGTTAGTACTTGGATGGGAGACCGCCTGGGAATACCGGGTGCTGTAGGCTTTTTGCCACTCGCCGGCCCCCCACGGCCACGGCCACGCCCTGCGAGCGCCGCAGCAGACCTCCGGCTCCCCTGAGGGTCCAGCACCCCTCCGTCCCCCTCTCTCCCCCGGCTCTGTGTCTCTGTCTCCTTAGGCACCAGCAGGCCCCGCGCCCCCTGCCCAGGACCTGCCTGGGGCACCAACCGCAGTGCCCGCACCGTCCCGCCTCATACCCACCCTCTCCGGGGACCGCTCCTCCACACTTGGCGGTCCCCGCACCCCCCAGACTCGGCCCCGCGAGGGGTGGGGGTGGGCTCTGCCACCCTGGCGGGCCGGCGGCTGCCACAGCAGGTGCGGCCACCTGCTCCTTCCTGCACCATGGGCTCTGACCTCTCTTCACCCACGCGGTTGCTGGCCAAGGGGAACCACGGCGTCAGGTTCAGGGCCTCGGTGTGGCCTCTGGGAAGGAAGGAAGGAAGGAAGGAAGGAAGGAAGGAAGGAAGGAAGGAAGGAAGGAAGGAAGGAAGGAAGGAAGGAAGGAGGCGGTGAGGCCCGACCACACCTGGGGGAAACTGGGCTGTGTCCGCACGCGGCCGGCGGCCTGCCTGACCCCTTGCCCCACCCAGGGAGGATGCCCTTGTCTAGAAGATCTCTGACTAGGCATGGGGCCCTCCGCGACCCCTGCCATTGATGCGCTTGGGGTACATGCAGGGCAAAGCCGCCGCGCCAGCCCCTGCCGGCCTCTGCGGACCAAGCGCAGGCGCCCTGGGGGGAGGACAGGGGCCAGTGGGCAGGTCGCAAGGAGAAGGGGCAGGGGCAGGGCACAAGGCGCAGGGGCAAGGGCAAGGGCAAGGGCAAGGGCAAGGGCGGGAGCAAGGGGCGGCCAGCGGGACCTGTCTCTCTCAAGTCCACCACTCTCTCAAGTCAGGTGGTACTCTCCGGGAGGGAACCTGGCCGCTCTGGCCACGGCTAACGGGACCTCGGTGTGTTTCCACCTCCACCATGGGCACCTCTGACAAAGCTGTGAGCCAGCCCTGGCCCTGGCCACTGTTTCCGGGATCAGGGTCCCTTGGCACCCCCTCCCTGTCCCGAGGAAACCTTGACCCACTGGTCACTGGCCACCCTCTGGGCGTGAGGCCGCCGCCCGGAGGGCACCGACCCCAGCCCCGACTACCACCCTCGGCCCCCACGCCCCCCGCCCCCGTGGCTGTGGCTGTCTGTGTCTGTGTGTCTGTCTCTCCTGTGCACAGGAGCACCGCGAGCGACCCTTCCCCTCGCAGCCACCTGAGCCCCTGGCCCTGGCACCCCGTCCCTGTCTCGTGAGTGTGGGCTGTGCAGGCCGCGGCAGGAGTGGAGCCCCGAGGAGCGGGGTGGTAGAGGCGGCGGCGGCGGCGGCATGGGAACACGTAGGCAGGGAGGCGGACAAAGCGGGGGCCAGGGCAGGCAGGCGGGCAGGTGGGCAGCTTAGGCGAGGCGCAGGCACGGCGCGCGGGTTGTGTCGGGTG
Organism: Tenrec ecaudatus; assembly: GCF_050624435.1. Taxonomy (NCBI): domain Eukaryota; kingdom Metazoa; phylum Chordata; class Mammalia; order Afrosoricida; family Tenrecidae; genus Tenrec; species Tenrec ecaudatus. Next base: position 13,037,872 of record NC_134540.1, read on the forward strand.
GTCGGGCCAAGGCCGTGGGAGCGCAGGAGGGCGGGCGGCGGCGGCGGCGGCGGCGGCGGCGGCGGCGGCGGCAGGCTCTTAGGGCCAGCAGGAGGAGGCTGCAAGCGTCTACGGCCATACCACCCTGAACGCGCCCGATCTCGTCTGATCTCGGAAGCTAAGCAGGGTCGGGCCTGGTTAGTACTTGGATGGGAGACCGCCTGGGAATACCGGGTGCTGTAGGCTTTTTGCCACTCGCCGGCCCCCCACGGCCACGGCCACGCCCTGCGGCGCCGCAGCAGACCTCCGGCTCCCCTGAGGGTCCAGCACCCCTCCGTCCCCCTCTCTCCCCCGGCTCTGTGTCTCTGTCTCCTTAGGCACCAGCAGGCCCCGCGCCCCCTGCCCAGGACCTGCCTGGGGCACCAACCGCAGTGCCCGCACCGTCCCGCCTCATACCCACCCTCTCCGGGGACCGCTCCTCCACACTTGGCGGTCCCCGCACCCCCCAGACTCGGCCCCGCGAGGGGTGGGGGTGGGCTCTGCCACCCTGGCGGGCCGGCGGCTGCCACAGCAGGTGCGGCCACCTGCTCCTTCCTGCACCATGGGCTCTGACCTCTCTTCACCCACGCGGTTGCTGGCCAAGGGGAACCACGGCGTCAGGTTCAGGGCCTCGGTGTGGCCTCTGGGAAGGAAGGAAGGAAGGAAGGAAGGAAGGAAGGAAGGAAGGAAGGAAGGAAGGAAGGAAGGAAGGAAGGAAGGAAGGAAGGAAGGAGGCGGTGAGGCCCGACCACACCTGGGGGAAACTGGGCTGTGTCCGCACGCGGCCGGCGGCCTGCCTGACCCCTTGCCCCACCCAGGGAGGATGCCCTTGTCTAGAAGATCTCTGACTAGGCATGGGGCCCTCCGCGACCCCTGCCATTGATGCGCTTGGGGTACATGCAGGGCAAAGCCGCCGCGCCAGCCCCTGCCGGCCTCTGCGGACCAAGCGCAGGCGCCCTGGGGGGAGGACAGGGGCCAGTGGGCAGGTCGCAAGGAGAAGGGGCAGGGGCAGGGCACAAGGCGCAGGGGCAAGGGCAAGGGCAAGGGCAAGGGCAAGGGCGGGAGCAAGGGGCGGCCAGCGGGACCTGTCTCTCTCAAGTCCACCACTCTCTCAAGTCAGGTGGTACTCTCCGGGAGGGAACCTGGCCGCTCTGGCCACGGCTAACGGGACCTCGGTGTGTTTCCACCTCCACCATGGGCACCTCTGACAAAGCTGTGAGCCAGCCCTGGCCCTGGCCACTGTTTCCGGGATCAGGGTCCCTTGGCACCCCCTCCCTGTCCCGAGGAAACCTTGACCCACTGGTCACTGGCCACCCTCTGGGCGTGAGGCCGCCGCCCGGAGGGCACCGACCCCAGCCCCGACTACCACCCTCGGCCCCCACGCCCCCCGCCCCCGTCGCTGTGGCTGTCTGTGTCTGTGTGTCTGTCTCTCCTGTGCACAGGAGCACCGCGAGCGACCCTTCCCCTCGCAGCCACCTGAGCCCCTGGCCCTGGCACCCCGTCCCTGTCTCGTGAGTGTGGGCTGTGCAGGCCGCGGCAGGAGTGGAGCCCCGAGGAGCGGGGTGGTAGAGGCGGCGGCGGCGGCGGCATGGGAACACGTAGGCAGGGAGGCGGACAAAGCGGGGGCCAGGGCAGGCAGGCGGGCAGGTGGGCAGCTTAGGCGAGGCGCAGGCACGGCGCGCGGGTTGTGTCGGGTGGTCGGGCCAAGGCCGTGGGAGCGCAGGAGGGCGGGCGGCGGCGGCGGCGGCGGCGGCGGCGGCGGCGGCAGGCTCTTAGGGCCAGCAGGAGGAGGCTGCAAGCGTCTACGGCCATACCACCCTGAACGCGCCCGATCTCGTCTGATCTCGGAAGCTAAGCAGGGTCGGGCCTGGTTAGTACTTGGATGGGAGACCGCCTGGGAATACCGGGTGCTGTAGGCTTTTTGCCACTCGCCGGCCCCCCACGGCCACGGCCACGCCCTGCGGCGCCGCAGCAGACCTCCGGCTCCCCTGAGGGTCCAGCACCCCTCCGTCCCCCTCTCTCCCCCGGCTCTGTGTCTCTGTCTCCTTAGGCACCAGCAGGCCCCGCGCCCCCTGCCCAGGACCTGCCTGGGGCACCAACCGCAGTGCCCGCACCGTCCCGCCTCATACCCACCCTCTCCGGGGACCGCTCCTCCACACTTGGCGGTCCCCGCACCCCCCAGACTCGGCCCCGCGAGGGGTGGGGGTGGGCTCTGCCACCCTGGCGGGCCGGCGGCTGCCACAGCAGGTGCGGCCACCTGCTCCTTCCTGCACCATGGGCTCTGACCTCTCTTCACCCACGCGGTTGCTGGCCAAGGGGAACCACGGCGTCAGGTTCAGGGCCTCGGTGTGGCCTCTGGGAAGGAAGGAAGGAAGGAAGGAAGGAAGGAAGGAAGGAAGGAAGGAAGGAAGGAAGGAAGGAAGGAAGGAAGGAAGGAAGGAAGGAAGGAGGCGGTGAGGCCCGACCACACCTGGGGGAAACTGGGCTGTGTCCGCACGCGGCCGGCGGCCTGCCTGACCCCTTGCCCCACCCAGGGAGGATGCCCTTGTCTAGAAGATCTCTGACTAGGCATGGGGCCCTCCGCGACCCCTGCCATTGATGCGCTTGGGGTACATGCAGGGCAAAGCCGCCGCGCCAGCCCCTGCCGGCCTCTGCGGACCAAGCGCAGGCGCCCTGGGGGGAGGACAGGGGCCAGTGGGCAGGTCGCAAGGAGAAGGGGCAGGGGCAGGGCACAAGGCGCAGGGGCAAGGGCAAGGGCAAGGGCAAGGGCGGGAGCAAGGGGCGGCCAGCGGGACCTGTCTCTCTCAAGTCCACCACTCTCTCAAGTCAGGTGGTACTCTCCGGGAGGGAACCTGGCCGCTCTGGCTACGGCTAACGGGACCTCGGTGTGTTTCCACCTCCACCATGGGCACCTCTGACAAAGCTGTGAGCCAGCCCTGGCCCTGGCCACTGTTTCCGGGATCAGGGTCCCTTGGCACCCCCTCCCTGTCCCGAGGAAACCTTGACCCACTGGTCACTGGCCACCCTCTGGGCGTGAGGCCGCCGCCCGGAGGGCACCGACCCCAGCCCCGACTACCACCCTCGGCCCCCACGCCCCCCGCCCCCGTCGCTGTGGCTGTCTGTGTCTGTGTGTCTGTCTCTCCTGTGCACAGGAGCACCGCGAGCGACCCTTCCCCTCGCAGCCACCTGAGCCCCTGGCCCTGGCACCCCGTCCCTGTCTCGTGAGTGTGGGCTGTGCAGGCCGCGGCAGGAGTGGAGCCCCGAGGAGCGGGGTGGTAGAGGCGGCGGCGGCGGCGGCATGGGAACACGTAGGCAGGGAGGCGGACAAAGCGGGGGCCAGGGCAGGCAGGCGGGCAGGTGGGCAGCTTAGGCGAGGCGCAGGCACGGCGCGCGGGTTGTGTCGGGTGGTCGGGCCAAGGCCCGTGGGAGCGCAGGAGGGCGGGCGGCGGCGGCGGCGGCGGCGGCGGCGGCGGCGGCAGGCTCTTAGGGCCAGCAGGAGGAAGCTGCAAGTGTCTACGGCCATACCACCCTGAACGCGCCCGATCTCGTCTGATCTCGGAAGCTAAGCAGGGTCGGGCCTGGTTAGTACTTGGATGGGAGACCGCCTGGGAATACCGGGTGCTGTAGGCTTTTTGCCACTCGCCGGCCCCCCACGGCCACGGCCACGCCCTGCGGCGCCGCAGCAGACCTCCGGCTCCCCTGAGGGTCCAGCACCCCTCCGTCCCCCTCTCTCCCCCGGCTCTGTGTCTCTGTCTCCTTAGGCACCAGCAGGCCCCGCGCCCCCTGCCCAGGACCTGCCTGGGGCACCAACCGCAGTGCCCGCACCGTCCCGCCTCATACCCACCCTCTCCGGGGACCGCTCCTCCACACTTGGCGGTCCCCGCACCCCCCAGACTCGGCCCCGCGAGGGGTGGGGGTGGGCTCTGCCACCCTGGCGGGCCGGCGGCTGCCACAGCAGGTGCGGCCACCTGCTCCTTCCTGCACCATGGGCTCTGACCTCTCTTCACCCACGCGGTTGCTGGCCAAGGGGAACCACGGCGTCAGGTTCAGGGCCTCGGTGTGGCCTCTGGGAAGGAAGGAAGGAAGGAAGGAAGGAAGGAAGGAAGGAAGGAAGGAAGGAAGGAAGGAAGGAAGGAAGGAAGGAAGGAAGGAAGGAAGGAGGCGGTGAGGCCCGACCACACCTGGGGGAAACTGGGCTGTGTCCGCACGCGGCCGGCGGCCTGCCTGACCCCTTGCCCCACCCAGGGAGGATGCCCTTGTCTAGAAGATCTCTGACTAGGCATGGGGCCCTCCGCGACCCCTGCCATTGATGCGCTTGGGGTACATGCAGGGCAAAGCCGCCGCGCCAGCCCCTGCCGGCCTCTGCGGACCAAGCGCAGGCGCCCTGGGGGGAGGACAGGGGCCAGTGGGCAGGTCGCAAGGAGAAGGGGCAGGGGCAGGGCACAAGGCGCAGGGGCAAGGGCAAGGGCAAGGGCAAGGGCGGGAGCAAGGGGCGGCCAGCGGGACCTGTCTCTCTCAAGTCCACCACTCTCTCAAGTCAGGTGGTACTCTCCGGGAGGGAACCTGGCCGCTCTGGCCACGGCTAACGGGACCTCGGTGTGTTTCCACCTCCACCATGGGCACCTCTGACAAAGCTGTGAGCCAGCCCTGGCCCTGGCCACTGTTTCCGGGATCAGGGTCCCTTGGCACCCCCTCCCTGTCCCGAGGAAACCTTGACCCACTGGTCACTGGCCACCCTCTGGGCGTGAGGCCGCCGCCCGGAGGGCACCGACCCCAGCCCCGACTACCACCCTCGGCCCCCACGCCCCCCGCCCCCGTCGCTGTGGCTGTCTGTGTCTGTGTGTCTGTCTCTCCTGTGCACAGGAGCACCGCGAGCGACCCTTCCCCTCGCAGCCACCTGAGCCCCTGGCCCTGGCACCCCGTCCCTGTCTCGTGAGTGTGGGCTGTGCAGGCCGCGGCAGGAGTGGAGCCCCGAGGAGCGGGGTGGTAGAGGCGGCGGCGGCGGCGGCGGCGGCATGGGAACACGTAGCCAGGGAGGCGGACAAAGCGGGGGCCAGGGCAGGCAGGCGGGCAGGTGGGCAGCTTAGGCGAGGCGCAGGCACGGCGCGCGGGTTGTGTCGGGTGGTCGGGCCAAGGCCCGCGGGAGCGCAGGAGGGCGGGCGGCGGCGGCGGCGGCGGCGGCGGCGGCGGCGGCGGCGGCGGTGGCAGGCTCTTAGGGCCAGCAGGAGGAGGCTGCAAGCGTCTACGGCCATACCACCCTGAACGCGCCCGATCTCGTCTGATCTCGGAAGCTAAGCAGGGTCGGGCCTGGTTAGTACTTGGATGGGAGACCGCCTGGGAATACCGGGTGCTGTAGGCTTTTTGCCACTCGCCGGCCCCCCACGGCCACGGCCACGCCCTGCGAGCGCCGCAGCAGACCTCCGGCTCCCCTGAGGGTCCAGCACCCCTCCGTCCCCCTCTCTCCCCCGGCTCTGTGTCTCTGTCTCCTTAGGCACCAGCAGGCCCCGCGCCCCCTGCCCAGGACCTGCCTGGGGCACCAACCGCAGTGCCCGCACCGTCCCGCCTCATACCCACCCTCTCCGGGGACCGCTCCTCCACACTTGGCGGTCCCCGCACCCCCCAGACTCGGCCCCGCGAGGGGTGGGGGTGGGCTCTGCCACCCTGGCGGGCCGGCGGCTGCCACAGCAGGTGCGGCCACCTGCTCCTTCCTGCACCATGGGCTCTGACCTCTCTTCACCCACGCGGTTGCTGGCCAAGGGGAACCACGGCGTCAGGTTCAGGGCCTCGGTGTGGCCTCTGGGAAGGAAGGAAGGAAGGAAGGAAGGAAGGAAGGAAGGAAGGAAGGAAGGAAGGAAGGAAGGAAGGAAGGAAGGAGGCGGTGAGGCCCGACCACACCTGGGGGAAACTGGGCTGTGTCCGCACGCGGCCGGCGGCCTGCCTGACCCCTTGCCCCACCCAGGGAGGATGCCCTTGTCTAGAAGATCTCTGACTAGGCATGGGGCCCTCCGCGACCCCTGCCATTGATGCGCTTGGGGTACATGCAGGGCAAAGCCGCCGCGCCAGCCCCTGCCGGCCTCTGCGGACCAAGCGCAGGCGCCCTGGGGGGAGGACAGGGGCCAGTGGGCAGGTCGCAAGGAGAAGGGGCAGGGGCAGGGCACAAGGCGCAGGGGCAAGGGCAAGGGCAAGGGCAAGGGCGGGAGCAAGGGGCGGCCAGCGGGACCTGTCTCTCTCAAGTCCACCACTCTCTCAAGTCAGGTGGTACTCTCCGGGAGGGAACCTGGCCGCTCTGGCCACGGCTAACGGGACCTCGGTGTGTTTCCACCTCCACCATGGGCACCTCTGACAAAGCTGTGAGCCAGCCCTGGCCCTGGCCACTGTTTCCGGGATCAGGGTCCCTTGGCACCCCCTCCCTGTCCCGAGGAAACCTTGACCCACTGGTCACTGGCCACCCTCTGGGCGTGAGGCCGCCGCCCGGAGGGCACCGACCCCAGCCCCGACTACCACCCTCGGCCCCCACGCCCCCCGCCCCCGTCGCTGTGGCTGTCTGTGTCTGTGTGTCTGTCTCTCCTGTGCACAGGAGCACCGCGAGCGACCCTTCCCCTCGCAGCCACCTGAGCCCCTGGCCCTGGCACCCCGTCCCTGTCTCGTGAGTGTGGGCTGTGCAGGCCGCGGCAGGAGTGGAGCCCCGAGGAGCGGGGTGGTAGAGGCGGCGGCGGCGGCGGCATGGGAACACGTAGGCAGGGAGGCGGACAAAGCGGGGGCCAGGGCAGGCAGGCGGGCAGGTGGGCAGCTTAGGCGAGGCGCAGGCACGGCGCGCGGGTTGTGTCGGGTGGTCGGGCCAAGGCCGTGGGAGCGCAGGAGGGCGGGCGGCGGCGGCGGCGGCGGCGGCGGCGGCGGCGGCGGCAGGCTCTTAGGGCCAGCAGGAGGAGGCTGCAAGCGTCTACGGCCATACCACCCTGAACGCGCCCGATCTCGTCTGATCTCGGAAGCTAAGCAGGGTCGGGCCTGGTTAGTACTTGGATGGGAGACCGCCTGGGAATACCGGGTGCTGTAGGCTTTTTGCCACTCGCCGGCCCCCCACGGCCACGGCCACGCCCTGCGGCGCCGCAGCAGACCTCCGGCTCCCCTGAGGGTCCAGCACCCCTCCGTCCCCCTCTCTCCCCCGGCTCTGTGTCTCTGTCTCCTTAGGCACCAGCAGGCCCCGCGCCCCCTGCCCAGGACCTGCCTGGGGCACCAACCGCAGTGCCCGCACCGTCCCGCCTCATACCCACCCTCTCCGGGGACCGCTCCTCCACACTTGGCGGTCCCCGCACCCCCCAGACTCGGCCCCGCGAGGGGTGGGGGTGGGCTCTGCCACCCTGGCGGGCCGGCGGCTGCCACAGCAGGTGCGGCCACCTGCTCCTTCCTGCACCATGGGCTCTGACCTCTCTTCACCCACGCGGTTGCTGGCCAAGGGGAACCACGGCGTCAGGTTCAGGGCCTCGGTGTGGCCTCTGGGAAGGAAGGAAGGAAGGAAGGAAGGAAGGAAGGAAGGAAGGAAGGAAGGAAGGAAGGAAGGAAGGAAGGAAGGAAGGAAGGAAGGAGGCGGTGAGGCCCGACCACACCTGGGGGAAACTGGGCTGTGTCCGCACGCGGCCGGCGGCCTGCCTGACCCCTTGCCCCACCCAGGGAGGATGCCCTTGTCTAGAAGATCTCTGACTAGGCATGGGGCCCTCCGCGACCCCTGCCATTGATGCGCTTGGGGTACATGCAGGGCAAAGCCGCCGCGCCAGCCCCTGCCGGCCTCTGCGGACCAAGCGCAGGCGCCCTGGGGGGAGGACAGGGGCCAGTGGGCAGGTCGCAAGGAGAAGGGGCAGGGGCAGGGCACAAGGCGCAGGGGCAAGGGCAAGGGCAAGGGCAAGGGCAAGGGCGGGAGCAAGGGGCGGCCAGCGGGACCTGTCTCTCTCAAGTCCACCACTCTCTCAAGTCAGGTGGTACTCTCCGGGAGGGAACCTGGCCGCTCTGGCCACGGCTAACGGGACCTCGGTGTGTTTCCACCTCCACCATGGGCACCTCTGACAAAGCTGTGAGCCAGCCCTGGCCCTGGCCACTGTTTCCGGGATCAGGGTCCCTTGGCACCCCCTCCCTGTCCCGAGGAAACCTTGACCCACTGGTCACTGGCCACCCTCTGGGCGTGAGGCCGCCGCCCGGAGGGCACCGACCCCAGCCCCGACTACCACCCTCGGCCCCCACGCCCCCCGCCCCCGTCGCTGTGGCTGTCTGTGTCTGTGTGTCTGTCTCTCCTGTGCACAGGAGCACCGCGAGCGACCCTTCCCCTCGCAGCCACCTGAGCCCCTGGCCCTGGCACCCCGTCCCTGTCTCGTGAGTGTGGGCTGTGCAGGCCGCGGCAGGAGTGGAGCCCCGAGGAGCGGGGTGGTAGAGGCGGCGGCGGCGGCGGCATGGGAACACGTAGGCAGGGAGGCGGACAAAGCGGGGGCCAGGGCAGGCAGGCGGGCAGGTGGGCAGCTTAGGCGAGGCGCAGGCACGGCGCGCGGGTTGTGTCGGGTGGTCGGGCCAAGGCCCGTGGGAGCGCAGGAGGGCGGGCGGCGGCGGCGGCGGCGGCGGCGGCGGCGGCGGCAGGCTCTTAGGGCCAGCAGGAGGAAGCTGCAAGCGTCTACGGCCATACCACCCTGAACGCGCCCGATCTCGTCTGATCTCGGAAGCTAAGCAGGGTCGGGCCTGGTTAGTACTTGGATGGGAGACCGCCTGGGAATACCGGGTGCTGTAGGCTTTTTGCCACTCGCCGGCCCCCCACGGCCACGGCCACGCCCTGCGGCGCCGCAGCAGACCTCCGGCTCCCCTGAGGGTCCAGCACCCCTCCGTCCCCCTCTCTCCCCCGGCTCTGTGTCTCTGTCTCCTTAGGCACCAGCAGGCCCCGCGCCCCCTGCCCAGGACCTGCCTGGGGCACCAACCGCAGTGCCCGCACCGTCCCGCCTCATACCCACCCTCTCCGGGGACCGCTCCTCCACACTTGGCGGTCCCCGCACCCCCCAGACTCGGCCCCGCGAGGGGTGGGGGTGGGCTCTGCCACCCTGGCGGGCCGGCGGCTGCCACAGCAGGTGCGGCCACCTGCTCCTTCCTGCACCATGGGCTCTGACCTCTCTTCACCCACGCGGTTGCTGGCCAAGGGGAACCACGGCGTCAGGTTCAGGGCCTCGGTGTGGCCTCTGGGAAGGAAGGAAGGAAGGAAGGAAGGAAGGAAGGAAGGAAGGAAGGAAGGAAGGAAGGAAGGAAGGAAGGAAGGAGGCGGTGAGGCCCGACCACACCTGGGGGAAACTGGGCTGTGTCCGCACGCGGCCGGCGGCCTGCCTGACCCCTTGCCCCACCCAGGGAGGATGCCCTTGTCTAGAAGATCTCTGACTAGGCATGGGGCCCTCCGCGACCCCTGCCATTGATGCGCTTGGGGTACATGCAGGGCAAAGCCGCCGCGCCAGCCCCTGCCGGCCTCTGCGGACCAAGCGCAGGCGCCCTGGGGGGAGGACAGGGGCCAGTGGGCAGGTCGCAAGGAGAAGGGGCAGGGGCAGGGCACAAGGCGCAGGGGCAAGGGCAAGGGCAAGGGCAAGGGCGGGAGCAAGGGGCGGCCAGCGGGACCTGTCTCTCTCAAGTCCACCACTCTCTCAAGTCAGGTGGTACTCTCCGGGAGGGAACCTGGCCGCTCTGGCCACGGCTAACGGGACCTCGGTGTGTTTCCACCTCCACCATGGGCACCTCTGACAAAGCTGTGAGCCAGCCCTGGCCCTGGCCACTGTTTCCGGGATCAGGGTCCCTTGGCACCCCCTCCCTGTCCCGAGGAAACCTTGACCCACTGGTCACTGGCCACCCTCTGGGCGTGAGGCCGCCGCCCGGAGGGCACCGACCCCAGCCCCGACTACCACCCTCGGCCCCCACGCCCCCCGCCCCCGTCGCTGTGGCTGTCTGTGTCTGTGTGTCTGTCTCTCCTGTGCACAGGAGCACCGCGAGCGACCCTTCCCCTCGCAGCCACCTGAGCCCCTGGCCCTGGCACCCCGTCCCTGTCTCGTGAGTGTGGGCTGTGCAGGCCGCGGCAGGAGTGGAGCCCCGAGGAGCGGGGTGGTAGAGGCGGCGGCGGCGGCGGCATGGGAACACGTAGGCAGGGAGGCGGACAAAGCGGGGGCCAGGGCAGGCAGGCGGGCAGGTGGGCAGCTTAGGCGAGGCGCAGGCACGGCGCGCGGGTTGTGTCGGGTGGTCGGGCCAAGGCCGTGGGAGCGCAGGAGGGCGGGCGGCGGCGGCGGCGGCGGCGGCGGCGGCGGCGGCGGCAGGCTCTTAGGGCCAGCAGGAGGAGGCTGCAAGCGTCTACGGCCATACCACCCTGAACGCGCCCGATCTCGTCTGATCTCGGAAGCTAAGCAGGGTCGGGCCTGGTTAGTACTTGGATGGGAGACCGCCTGGGAATACCGGGTGCTGTAGGCTTTTTGCCACTCGCCGGCCCCCCACGGCCACGGCCACGCCCTGCGGCGCCGCAGCAGACCTCCGGCTCCCCTGAGGGTCCAGCACCCCTCCGTCCCCCTCTCTCCCCCGGCTCTGTGTCTCTGTCTCCTTAGGCACCAGCAGGCCCCGCGCCCCCTGCCCAGGACCTGCCTGGGGCACCAACCGCAGTGCCCGCACCGTCCCGCCTCATACCCACCCTCTCCGGGGACCGCTCCTCCACACTTGGCGGTCCCCGCACCCCCCAGACTCGGCCCCGCGAGGGGTGGGGGTGGGCTCTGCCACCCTGGCGGGCCGGCGGCTGCCACAGCAGGTGCGGCCACCTGCTCCTTCCTGCACCATGGGCTCTGACCTCTCTTCACCCACGCGGTTGCTGGCCAAGGGGAACCACGGCGTCAGGTTCAGGGCCTCGGTGTGGCCTCTGGGAAGGAAGGAAGGAAGGAAGGAAGGAAGGAAGGAAGGAAGGAAGGAAGGAAGGAAGGAAGGAAGGAAGGAAGGAAGGAAGGAGGCGGTGAGGCCCGACCACACCTGGGGGAAACTGGGCTGTGTCCGCACGCGGCCGGCGGCCTGCCTGACCCCTTGCCCCACCCAGGGAGGATGCCCTTGTCTAGAAGATCTCTGACTAGGCATGGGGCCCTCCGCGACCCCTGCCATTGATGCGCTTGGGGTACATGCAGGGCAAAGCCGCCGCGCCAGCCCCTGCCGGCCTCTGCGGACCAAGCGCAGGCGCCCTGGGGGGAGGACAGGGGCCAGTGGGCAGGTCGCAAGGAGAAGGGGCAGGGGCAGGGCACAAGGCGCAGGGGCAAGGGCAAGGGCAAGGGCAAGGGCAAGGGCGGGAGCAAGGGGCGGCCAGCGGGACCTGTCTCTCTCAAGTCCACCACTCTCTCAAGTCAGGTGGTACTCTCCGGGAGGGAACCTGGCCGCTCTGGCCACGGCTAACGGGACCTCGGTGTGTTTCCACCTCCACCATGGGCACCTCTGACAAAGCTGTGAGCCAGCCCTGGCCCTGGCCACTGTTTCCGGGATCAGGGTCCCTTGGCACCCCCTCCCTGTCCCGAGGAAACCTTGACCCACTGGTCACTGGCCACCCTCTGGGCGTGAGGCCGCCGCCCGGAGGGCACCGACCCCAGCCCCGACTACCACCCTCGGCCCCCACGCCCCCCGCCCCCGTCGCTGTGGCTGTCTGTGTCTGTGTGTCTGTCTCTCCTGTGCACAGGAGCACCGCGAGCGACCCTTCCCCTCGCAGCCACCTGAGCCCCTGGCCCTGGCACCCCGTCCCTGTCTCGTGAGTGTGGGCTGTGCAGGCCGCGGCAGGAGTGGAGCCCCGAGGAGCGGGGTGGTAGAGGCGGCGGCGGCGGCGGCATGGGAACACGTAGGCAGGGAGGCGGACAAAGCGGGGGCCAGGGCAGGCAGGCGGGCAGGTGGGCAGCTTAGGCGAGGCGCAGGCACGGCGCGCGGGTTGTGTCGGGTGGTCGGGCCAAGGCCCGTGGGAGCGCAGGAGGGCGGGCGGCGGCGGCGGCGGCGGCGGCGGCGGCGGCGGCAGGCTCTTAGGGCCAGCAGGAGGAAGCTGCAAGCGTCTACGGCCATACCACCCTGAACGCGCCCGATCTCGTCTGATCTCGGAAGCTAAGCAGGGTCGGGCCTGGTTAGTACTTGGATGGGAGACCGCCTGGGAATACCGGGTGCTGTAGGCTTTTTGCCACTCGCCGGCCCCCCACGGCCACGGCCACGCCCTGCGGCGCCGCAGCAGACCTCCGGCTCCCCTGAGGGTCCAGCACCCCTCCGTCCCCCTCTCTCCCCCGGCTCTGTGTCTCTGTCTCCTTAGGCACCAGCAGGCCCCGCGCCCCCTGCCCAGGACCTGCCTGGGGCACCAACCGCAGTGCCCGCACCGTCCCGCCTCATACCCACCCTCTCCGGGGACCGCTCCTCCACACTTGGCGGTCCCCGCACCCCCCAGACTCGGCCCCGCGAGGGGTGGGGGTGGGCTCTGCCACCCTGGCGGGCCGGCGGCTGCCACAGCAGGTGCGGCCACCTGCTCCTTCCTGCACCATGGGCTCTGACCTCTCTTCACCCACGCGGTTGCTGGCCAAGGGGAACCACGGCGTCAGGTTCAGGGCCTCGGTGTGGCCTCTGGGAAGGAAGGAAGGAAGGAAGGAAGGAAGGAAGGAAGGAAGGAAGGAAGGAAGGAAGGAAGGAAGGAAGGAAGGAGGCGGTGAGGCCCGACCACACCTGGGGGAAACTGGGCTGTGTCCGCACGCGGCCGGCGGCCTGCCTGACCCCTTGCCCCACCCAGGGAGGATGCCCTTGTCTAGAAGATCTCTGACTAGGCATGGGGCCCTCCGCGACCCCTGCCATTGATGCGCTTGGGGTACATGCAGGGCAAAGCCGCCGCGCCAGCCCCTGCCGGCCTCTGCGGACCAAGCGCAGGCGCCCTGGGGGGAGGACAGGGGCCAGTGGGCAGGTCGCAAGGAGAAGGGGCAGGGGCAGGGCACAAGGCGCAGGGGCAAGGGCAAGGGCAAGGGCAAGGGCGGGAGCAAGGGGCGGCCAGCGGGACCTGTCTCTCTCAAGTCCACCACTCTCTCAAGTCAGGTGGTACTCTCCGGGAGGGAACCTGGCCGCTCTGGCCACGGCTAACGGGACCTCGGTGTGTTTCCACCTCCACCATGGGCACCTCTGACAAAGCTGTGAGCCAGCCCTGGCCCTGGCCACTGTTTCCGGGATCAGGGTCCCTTGGCACCCCCTCCCTGTCCCGAGGAAACCTTGACCCACTGGTCACTGGCCACCCTCTGGGCGTGAGGCCGCCGCCCGGAGGGCACCGACCCCAGCCCCGACTACCACCCTCGGCCCCCACGCCCCCCGCCCCCGTCGCTGTGGCTGTCTGTGTCTGTGTGTCTGTCTCTCCTGTGCACAGGAGCACCGCGAGCGACCCTTCCCCTCGCAGCCACCTGAGCCCCTGGCCCTGGCACCCCGTCCCTGTCTCGTGAGTGTGGGCTGTGCAGGCCGCGGCAGGAGTGGAGCCCCGAGGAGCGGGGTGGTAGAGGCGGCGGCGGCGGCGGCATGGGAACACGTAGGCAGGGAGGCGGACAAAGCGGGGGCCAGGGCAGGCAGGCGGGCAGGTGGGCAGCTTAGGCGAGGCGCAGGCACGGCGCGCGGGTTGTGTCGGGTGGTCGGGCCAAGGCCGTGGGAGCGCAGGAGGGCGGGCGGCGGCGGCGGCGGCGGCGGCGGCGGCGGCGGCGGCAGGCTCTTAGGGCCAGCAGGAGGAGGCTGCAAGCGTCTACGGCCATACCACCCTGAACGCGCCCGATCTCGTCTGATCTCGGAAGCTAAGCAGGGTCGGGCCTGGTTAGTACTTGGATGGGAGACCGCCTGGGAATACCGGGTGCTGTAGGCTTTTTGCCACTCGCCGGCCCCCCACGGCCACGGCCACGCCCTGCGGCGCCGCAGCAGACCTCCGGCTCCCCTGAGGGTCCAGCACCCCTCCGTCCCCCTCTCTCCCCCGGCTCTGTGTCTCTGTCTCCTTAGGCACCAGCAGGCCCCGCGCCCCCTGCCCAGGACCTGCCTGGGGCACCAACCGCAGTGCCCGCACCGTCCCGCCTCATACCCACCCTCTCCGGGGACCGCTCCTCCACACTTGGCGGTCCCCGCACCCCCCAGACTCGGCCCCGCGAGGGGTGGGGGTGGGCTCTGCCACCCTGGCGGGCCGGCGGCTGCCACAGCAGGTGCGGCCACCTGCTCCTTCCTGCACCATGGGCTCTGACCTCTCTTCACCCACGCGGTTGCTGGCCAAGGGGAACCACGGCGTCAGGTTCAGGGCCTCGGTGTGGCCTCTGGGAAGGAAGGAAGGAAGGAAGGAAGGAAGGAAGGAAGGAAGGAAGGAAGGAAGGAAGGAAGGAAGGAAGGAAGGAAGGAAGGAGGCGGTGAGGCCCGACCACACCTGGGGGAAACTGGGCTGTGTCCGCACGCGGCCGGCGGCCTGCCTGACCCCTTGCCCCACCCAGGGAGGATGCCCTTGTCTAGAAGATCTCTGACTAGGCATGGGGCCCTCCGCGACCCCTGCCATTGATGCGCTTGGGGTACATGCAGGGCAAAGCCGCCGCGCCAGCCCCTGCCGGCCTCTGCGGACCAAGCGCAGGCGCCCTGGGGGGAGGACAGGGGCCAGTGGGCAGGTCGCAAGGAGAAGGGGCAGGGGCAGGGCACAAGGCGCAGGGGCAAGGGCAAGGGCAAGGGCAAGGGCAAGGGCGGGAGCAAGGGGCGGCCAGCGGGACCTGTCTCTCTCAAGTCCACCACTCTCTCAAGTCAGGTGGTACTCTCCGGGAGGGAACCTGGCCGCTCTGGCCACGGCTAACGGGACCTCGGTGTGTTTCCACCTCCACCATGGGCACCTCTGACAAAGCTGTGAGCCAGCCCTGGCCCTGGCCACTGTTTCCGGGATCAGGGTCCCTTGGCACCCCCTCCCTGTCCCGAGGAAACCTTGACCCACTGGTCACTGGCCACCCTCTGGGCGTGAGGCCGCCGCCCGGAGGGCACCGACCCCAGCCCCGACTACCACCCTCGGCCCCCACGCCCCCCGCCCCCGTCGCTGTGGCTGTCTGTGTCTGTGTGTCTGTCTCTCCTGTGCACAGGAGCACCGCGAGCGACCCTTCCCCTCGCAGCCACCTGAGCCCCTGGCCCTGGCACCCCGTCCCTGTCTCGTGAGTGTGGGCTGTGCAGGCCGCGGCAGGAGTGGAGCCCCGAGGAGCGGGGTGGTAGAGGCGGCGGCGGCGGCGGCATGGGAACACGTAGGCAGGGAGGCGGACAAAGCGGGGGCCAGGGCAGGCAGGCGGGCAGGTGGGCAGCTTAGGCGAGGCGCAGGCACGGCGCGCGGGTTGTGTCGGGTGGTCGGGCCAAGGCCCGTGGGAGCGCAGGAGGGCGGGCGGCGGCGGCGGCGGCGGCGGCGGCGGCGGCGGCAGGCTCTTAGGGCCAGCAGGAGGAAGCTGCAAGCGTCTACGGCCATACCACCCTGAACGCGCCCGATCTCGTCTGATCTCGGAAGCTAAGCAGGGTCGGGCCTGGTTAGTACTTGGATGGGAGACCGCCTGGGAATACCGGGTGCTGTAGGCTTTTTGCCACTCGCCGGCCCCCCACGGCCACGGCCACGCCCTGCGGCGCCGCAGCAGACCTCCGGCTCCCCTGAGGGTCCAGCACCCCTCCGTCCCCCTCTCTCCCCCGGCTCTGTGTCTCTGTCTCCTTAGGCACCAGCAGGCCCCGCGCCCCCTGCCCAGGACCTGCCTGGGGCACCAACCGCAGTGCCCGCACCGTCCCGCCTCATACCCACCCTCTCCGGGGACCGCTCCTCCACACTTGGCGGTCCCCGCACCCCCCAGACTCGGCCCCGCGAGGGGTGGGGGTGGGCTCTGCCACCCTGGCGGGCCGGCGGCTGCCACAGCAGGTGCGGCCACCTGCTCCTTCCTGCACCATGGGCTCTGACCTCTCTTCACCCACGCGGTTGCTGGCCAAGGGGAACCACGGCGTCAGGTTCAGGGCCTCGGTGTGGCCTCTGGGAAGGAAGGAAGGAAGGAAGGAAGGAAGGAAGGAAGGAAGGAAGGAAGGAAGGAAGGAAGGAAGGAAGGAGGCGGTGAGGCCCGACCACACCTGGGGGAAACTGGGCTGTGTCCGCACGCGGCCGGCGGCCTGCCTGACCCCTTGCCCCACCCAGGGAGGATGCCCTTGTCTAGAAGATCTCTGACTAGGCATGGGGCCCTCCGCGACCCCTGCCATTGATGCGCTTGGGGTACATGCAGGGCAAAGCCGCCGCGCCAGCCCCTGCCGGCCTCTGCGGACCAAGCGCAGGCGCCCTGGGGGGAGGACAGGGGCCAGTGGGCAGGTCGCAAGGAGAAGGGGCAGGGGCAGGGCACAAGGCGCAGGGGCAAGGGCAAGGGCAAGGGCAAGGGCAAGGGCGGGAGCAAGGGGCGGCCAGCGGGACCTGTCTCTCTCAAGTCCACCACTCTCTCAAGTCAGGTGGTACTCTCCGGGAGGGAACCTGGCCGCTCTGGCCACGGCTAACGGGACCTCGGTGTGTTTCCACCTCCACCATGGGCACCTCTGACAAAGCTGTGAGCCAGCCCTGGCCCTGGCCACTGTTTCCGGGATCAGGGTCCCTTGGCACCCCCTCCCTGTCCCGAGGAAACCTTGACCCACTGGTCACTGGCCACCCTCTGGGCGTGAGGCCGCCGCCCGGAGGGCACCGACCCCAGCCCCGACTACCACCCTCGGCCCCCACGCCCCCCGCCCCCGTCGCTGTGGCTGTCTGTGTCTGTGTGTCTGTCTCTCCTGTGCACAGGAGCACCGCGAGCGACCCTTCCCCTCGCAGCCACCTGAGCCCCTGGCCCTGGCACCCCGTCCCTGTCTCGTGAGTGTGGGCTGTGCAGGCCGCGGCAGGAGTGGAGCCCCGAGGAGCGGGGTGGTAGAGGCGGCGGCGGCGGCGGCATGGGAACACGTAGCCAGGGAGGCGGACAAAGCGGGGGCCAGGGCAGGCAGGCGGGCAGGTGGGCAGCTTAGGCGAGGCGCAGGCACGGCGCGCGGGTTGTGTCGGGTGGTCGGGCCAAGGCCCGTGGGAGCGCAGGAGGGCGGGCGGCGGCGGCGGCGGCGGC